>NC_132902.1:25990135-26017635 GCF_030463535.1 Salminus brasiliensis
ATGGCATAGCAACTGCCTAGCAACCCCACAGCAACTATATTGCAACAACATGGGATACCAGAGCAACTACATGGCAGTACAGAAGCCACTTGCAATGGCATAACAGAGAGCGACCCCATACGACACCATAAGACTACCTAGCAACCTCATAGAATACCAGAACAACCACATAGCAGCACAGCAACCACTTACAATGGCATAGCAACTGCCTAGCAACCCCAGAGCAATCACTTGTGGTTTGCTTTGCCTGCGCACTCTGCACATTATACTTGCACTTTTTAATTAATAATAAATAAGTATTAATGAATAACATTATTATTAATATGAATAATTAATATTTTTAAATATATATTTTAATACTGAAAGTGAATGTGAGCGCAGGTGAGCTAATGGGTTACTGAACTGGACGATTTTATTGGATAACCAATATGCCAGCTGGATCACGAGCGTGGACCCCAGAAAGTTACAGACGGAGAGGCGCAGCCTTCTCCCTGCTGCCCTTCACGGATGGGTGGAGATTCACTTTAATAGAAAATCCTCCATCTCCCATTCCGGCCCCTCCAGCTCCATCACGGCTTTGTAGTGGGGTTTTGTTTTCTTTACAAACTCACTATCAGAGGAAATGAAACACACACACTAACATCCCAGCAGGGCTTACTCAAAACACTGTCAGTACGACCTCCCTGTGAGAGTGTGTGCATGTGTGTGCGTGTGTGTGTGTGTACATATCCATGCCCACCCTCTGTAAGACTATAAGGACTGGCTGAGATCAAAGTTAAGACTGTTTAACATTAAACGAGAGGAGTGTTTACACAGAAATAGCCTCAATTCCATCGCACCGACCAAAACCACAAGCTCCAGTCCACAGATACAGCGCTGCTCGTCTCCCCAATTTAACCGAACCACTTAACCCACCCATTCACCCAGACTCCCTCCAGAACTGCCGCCAGTGCAGAATCACTAGGCAGCCGGATCCCAGCTCTGATACATCAGATATATAAGCCATCAGCCATCAGATACCTGTGTCTAATGATGGGCCAGCATCACACTGGCAGTAATGAGGGGAGAGAGCATGGCCGATTGTGCTCTCTCAGGCTCTGGTAAACCATCATGACCCCGGATTCCATCTTGCAAGTAGTCAGCTGAGCCCCTCGGAGGCGGTGGCTGACTTTACATGTATCGGAGGAGTCCTGCGTCAGTCCTCAAAGTGTTGGGAGCATTGGCAGTGATAGAGGGAGTCCTAATGGATGGGTGGGTTAATTGGCTCGGCTAAATTAGGGACAAAATTGGGTAAAAATGAAAAAATAAGTAAAGTAAAAAATAAATAAGAATTCAGACTTGAGTCGAAGAACCGTAGTGGAGCTTATGCTAAACCAGAGAACCCAATTAAACAAATGACACTAAACACTGTAGGCCCGTTATCACTCAAGTTCGCACCCAGGACCAATTCTGGGTTGGTTTAGGGGAGGGGCTCATTATCACTGGTTTGCTTTCCATTGAATTCCATCGACTGCAACCACTTGAAACTCCTTAGCAACCACCTAGCAACCACCTGAGATTTGCTTTAGCTGCACATTCTGCATTATATTCAGCAAATCCACTTTTGTAGATTATTAATAATTATTTCTGATTTATTTTAATACAGAAACTGAAAGTGAGTGTAGGTGGGCTAATGGTAAACATTCAACGTGAACATTAGCCAATTTTATTGGCTAACAGATGACTCTCCCACCCCCGTGTTTAACAGCAGGGGTGAGTTTCTCATGCTGGAACACCAAGCATAGCGCTTTTCATTTCGGACTCTCTACATTGGCGGGGGGCAGTCGTGACCTAAGCGTTAGAGAAGCTGGGTTGGGACCGGAAGGTCCCCCACATTCGATCCCCTGTAGTGGCGGGAAGTGGAGGTGGGGTGAGGGTGAGGGTAGGAACAGCACCTACGTTCATGGTTGAGACGCCTTAGAACATAGACACCGAACTCCCACTCTTTCTCTGTGTGTGTGTGTGTGTGTGTGTGTGCTATAATAATTATGCATCATTTGTTTAATAAGAGTCTTGTTTTCTCATTTTAGGGATTAGATTAAGATCTGTTACATTTCAGGTCAAATATTTAGAGAATCACATTGAGGTGTAGCTCTGTAGATACAGTAACAGCTCTAAATCCCAGAGACTGGGGAGAATCTTCCTGAAGACGAAAAGACAAAGCACTGATTCTTCATCCGTAAACACGTCTGGAGCTCCAGCAAAGACGTCATACCGACCCCAGCAAAGCAATAACCTCACCTGCCATTCACTCTCCACCATGGTATTAAAGCCAGAACACCACAGAGGAAGAGGAGGAGGAAAAGCGAGAAAGAGGAAGAAAGATTATGACCAAAAGCTGAGGAAGAAAGGATCACATGGAGAACGGAGAAGGGAGAACAGGACAAAAAGAAGGAAATAGGAAAGACAAAACTGAAGACAAGGGAGAAGCGGAACAGGAGGGAGAAGAGGAGGAAGAATGAGAGGAGAAGAAACACAATGATAAGATAAGGAAGAAGGAAGAGGAATACATAAAAAAAACAATACAAATACAAAATACAAAATCCATAAAATGAGAACAAAATGAGAAGGAAGAAAAGGAAGAGGAGAAAGAAGGACAAAGAAGGAAGATGATGAAGAAGAGAAACAGGAGGGAGAAGAAGACTCCTAACACTACACTGGCCCTCCTCTGTAATACGAGTAACCCTGTAAGTCGCTCTGGATAAGAGCGTCAGCTAAATGCCGTAAATGAAATGTAGGAAAAGGAGGAAGAGGAAGATGGGAAAAGGGGGAAGGAAATGGTTGGTGGTTGGTGTGGCACAACAGATAACACCACCACCATCTGCCATTGCGTTACAACAACGGCATGTGGAAGACTGGGGTTCGGTTCCCGGTCTGGGTGACTTTGCTGCGCTACACCAATAAGAGTCCTTGGGTAAGACTCCTAACACTACACTGACCCTCCTCTGTAATACGAGTAACCCTGTGAGTCGCTCTGGATAAGAGCGTCAGCTAAATGCCATAAATGTAAATGTAAATGGTAAAAGAAGGAAGATTATGATGATGAAGATGGAAGATGATGATGATGAAGATTGAGAGAAACCGCCTAAAGAAGAAGTGGGATGAAACTCTAAGAAAGAGGAGAAGATGAGGAAGAAGAAAAGGAGGAAGTAGAGGGAAGAGGAGGGATAGGAGGAGGAAGAACGAGATGAGCTGAAACAAGATGAGGATGAAGGAAAAGGAGGAAGAGGAAGACAACAATGAGGAACAGGAGAAGGAAAAGAAGGAAGACAGAAGAAGAGGAGGAAGAAGATGAACAGGAGGAAGAGTGAGACGAGAAGAAGTAGAAAGAAAGGGACGAGGAATTACAAGATGAAGAGGAGGAAGAAGAGGAATAAAAAATAATAAGATGAGAAGGAAAAAGAAGGAAAATGATGATAATGATAAAGAAGAGAAACAGGAGGGAGAAGAAGAGGAAGAATGCGATAAGAAGAAAGGATGAGGAAGAAAGAAAAGGAGGAAGAGGAAGATGGGGAAAGGAAAAGGTAAGAGAAGGAAGATGATGATGATGGTGATGATGATGAAGATGGAAAGAAACCGCCTAAAGAAGAAGTGGAATTAAACTAAAAGAAAGAGGAGAGGATGAGGAAAGGAGGAAGAAGAGGGAAGAGGAGGGATAGGAGGAGGAAGAACAAGTTGAGGATGAGAAAGAGGAAGACAACGTTGAGGAACAGGAGAAGGTAAATAAGGGAGACAAAGAAGAGGAGGAAGAAGAGGAGGAAGAACGAGATGAGTAAGAGGAAACTCAGGAAATTAAGAAGAAGAGAAAGACAGAATAAGGAAGACAGAGGAAGAGGAGGGAGAAGCAGGACGAAAGGGAAGAGGAATTATAAGATGAAGAAGTAGAACCGAGGAAGAAGATGATGATGAAGATGAGGAAAGAGGAAGAGGAGGAGGCCTCCCACATGCAGGCGGCCTGTCTGGTGGCGAGAGCTGAGCTGCAGGATTGTTTGGATTTAGAGGCTCTAATCTGGAGCAGCGCTGAGCTCACACTGCTGCAGCTCAGAGGAGAGGAAGGACACGCAGCAGGAGGAAGAGGAGGAAGAGGAAGATTCAATCAAATATAAGCTATAAAACATCAGAGACTGCTACATCAGTGAGGTCTGGAATAAACTCCTGTGGACCATGAAAGAAGGGTTCTTTATTTTTAGGGTGTAGAACACATACCCTTCATGACCCCTGACCTTAATGAGTTCATGCAGGTTTAGGTCAGCGGTCAGGAAAAGCTCACTCAGGGCTCATGCAGCTCCCTGGATGCTGCTCTTCCATGAGGTCTCAGCAGATGCAGTATCCAACATTAGCCCCATATAAGGCACAGCGGAAGAGGCTGGAGCTGAGGCTGGGGCTGGGGCTGGGGCTGGGGCTGGGGCTGGGGCTGAGGCTGAGGCTGGGGCTGAGGCTGAGGCTGAGGCTGACTCGGGCAGACCGCAGGTTAAAGCACCCAGATGGAGCCTCAAACACACCCGAGCATCACCAGCTTTAGAGAACTGACCGCTGAGACAGCGCTGCCTTTTGGAAAGCCAACACAGCCAATGTTCTTCTGTGGGACTAATAAAGGATTATCTTATCTTATCTTATCTTAACTATATATAACATTAGAACACACCCAAATAAACACGGTTTTACAGGTAGGCACTGACCACTGACTTTATGTTTATTTGGGTTTATTCTAATGTTATATAGAGTTAATTACAGGTAGACACTCTCACTGACCACTGACTATGTTTATTTAGGTTTATTCTAATGTTATATAGAGTTAATTACAGGTAGACACTCTCACTGACCACTGACTTTGTTTATTTGGGTTTATTCTAATGTTATATAGAGTTAATTACAGGTAGACACTCTCACTGACCACTGACTTTATGTTTATTTGGGTTTATTCTAATGTTATATAGAGTTAATTACAGGTAGACACTCTCACTGACCACTGACTTTATGTTTATTTGGGTTTATTCTAATGTTATATAGAGTTAATTACAGGTAGACACTCTCACTGACCACTGACTTTATGTTTATTTGGGTTTATTCTAATGTTCTATAGAGTTAATTACAGGTAGACACTCTCACTGACCACTGACTTTGTGTTTATTTGGGTTTATTCTAATGTTCTATAGGTGTAAGTGTATATATAGATAGCGTGAGCGCTGTGAGTTACTGTAGGGCCAAAGACACGTTCTCTGTATGCTCAAAAATAGCTGATTCTGATTTGAATTATAATGGTTGGGATGAGGTTCCTAACTGCCCGTAAGAGTGGACGTACTGGTGGAGGACCCTGTGATGGAGGGACTGATTGTGATGGACAGATTGCAGAGCAGAGGGAGGAAGCAGAGAGATGGAACAAAGCCTGCAGATGTTCCTCACTGAGGCTCATCTACATCCTAAAGACCGACACAAAACGCAATCAGCTCCTTCAGTTCCCCCATAGCGCTTACAGATACGCACCTACATATACAATCAAACACAGAGTACAGCATCTACCATCAGAGACAGCAACACCGCATGCATGACTTTCAGTGGAGGCGGAGCTACAGTCACTCATTAGGGTGAATATTAATAACGCTCTAAATGTAGGTATTGTGATATACACTGAGGAGGCGGAGCTACAGTCTCTCATTAGGGTGAATATTAATAACGCTCTAAATGTAGGTATTGTGATATACACTGAGGAGGAGGAGCTACAGTCTCTCATTAGTGTGAATATTAATAACGCTCTAAATGTAGGTATTGTGATATACACTGAGGAGGCGGAGCTACAGTCTCTCATTAGGGTGAATATTAATAACGCTCTAAATGTAGGTATTGTGATATACACTGAGGAGGAGGAGCTACAGTCTCTCATTAGTGTGAATATTAATAACGCTCTAAATGTAGGTATTGTGATATACACTGAGGAGGCGGAGCTACAGTCTCTCATTAGGGTGAATATTAATAACGCTCTAAATGTAGGTATTGTGATTTACACTGAGGAGGAGGAGCTACAGTCTCTCATTAGGGTGAATATTAATAACGCTCTAAATGTAGGTATTGTGATATACACTGAGGAGGAGGAGCTACAGTCTCTCATTAGGGTGAATATTAATAACGCTCTAAATGTAGGAATTGTGATATACACTGAGGAGGAGCTACAGATCGGAAACTCTCCTCACAGTCCTAGGGCAGCAATAATCTTGTTATATACACATCCTGCATCTGTAGCACTTCCTGGCCGGTAGATGTCTCACCCCCAGCGGAGTAGTCATCATTTCCCCTCCCCTCTGCTCTGGATCGATCTCTCCTTTATTAACTGCTCTAATTGAACCGCCAGTTTGAGTTAGCTTGGGCATAAACGAGACAGTGATTAGGGATGGTTTTTATGGGCCAGTAACGAGAGTTAGCGGTGCAGTAAAATCAAAAGGCGGTTCCAGTGGCACATTCTAATGCTATTGCTTTGACTGCTAATGCGCTAATCGCTAATGCACTGACCGCTGCCCCGCTGCATGGCTGCAGATTAGCTGGAGTTCACGTGAAGGCAAAGCTGTGATTAGTTCCTCCTACAGGTCGACTCTGGAGTTCATAGCACTCCAAACATTTCAGTACTGTTTATGCAACAATCTGCATGAACAGTCTCTAGTGTCATATTTAATAGCAGTGCAGACTCAGACTTTTCCTTCCTCCAACACAGTTTTTCCAGTGTTTTCCTTCCTCTAGCACAGCTTTCCCAGTGTTTCCTTATTCCAACACAACTTTCCCAGTGTTTTCCTTCCTCTAGCACAGCTTTCCCAGCATAATATTTTCTCTAGCACAGCTTCCCAGTGTTTTCTTGCCTCTAGCACAGGGTCCATTAGTGTTTTCTTTCATATAGCCCAGCTTTTCCAGTGTTTTCCTTCCTCCAGCACAGCATTCCCAGTGTTTTCCTTCCTCCAACACAGCTTTTCCAGTGTTTTCCTTCATCTAGCACAGCTTTCCCAGCATAATATTTTCTCTAGCACAGCTTCCCAGTGTTTTCTTGCCTCTAGCACAGGGTCCATTAGTGTTTTCTTTCATATAGCCCAGCTTTTCCAGTGTTTTCCTTCCTCCAGCACAGCATTCCCAGTGTTTTCCTTCCTCCAACACAACTTTCCCAGTGTTTTCCTTCCTCTAGCACAGCTTTCCCAGCATAATATTTTCTCTAGCACAGCTTCCCCAGTGTTTTCTTGCCTCTAGCACAGGGTCCCTAGTGTTTTCTTTCATATAGCCCAGCTTTCCCAGTGTTTTCCGTCCTCTAGCACAGCTTTCCCAGTGCTTTCCTTCATCTAGCACAGCTATCCCAGTGTTTTCCTTGTTCTAGCACAGCATTCCCAGAGTTTTCCTTCCTCTAGCACAGCTTAGTCACTATTTTCTTTCCTCTAAAACACCTTTCCCAGTGCTTTCCTTTTCCTAGCACTTTCTTTTCGTTAACACAGATTGTCCAGCATATTCTTTCCCCTAGCACAGCTTTCCCAGTGTTGTCTTGCCTCTAGCACAGCTTTGCCAGCGTTTTTTTTTCTAGCACAGCGTCCCCAGTGGTTCCAGTATTTGCTTTGCTTTAACACAGCTTCTCCATGTTTACTTTCCTCGAACACAGATTTTACTACGTTTTATTTGCTCTTTTATTTGATTTCTTTTCTAATTTCTATTTCAGTCGTCGTCTCACACTGGCTGGAGGAGTGTGTGTGTTGTGTGTGTTCTGTGTGATGTGATAACTGCGTGGTCGTGTGTGAGAACATGATATGGAACACACATGGTGACAGATCAAACCTCCCAGCGTCAGCCTGCATTAAACAGCCACTTCTCACTCGAGGCCTGACTTTGATATTTAGCTTTAATATTCAGCTCATGTTCAGCTTCTGTTCCTGCTCTTCAAAACTCTCATCACTGCAATGTAAACATGATTGATCTGACCCCAGCGTCACAACATCTACTACAGATCAGGGAGGGAAGGTTCTGTCTATACAATTCATACAAAAATGAATCACTTCACAAGGCAGTCAGTGGATACTTCAGCTCTATCAGCTGTGGGATTTTAGGTTTGAGGATTTTTACAATTTTAAAAACTTTAAAAGCATCAGAAATGATTTGAGTGACTGAGGTCAGAGATTTACACCCTGGTTTATTTAATATCTAAATCATACTGCATTGGACTATTGGACACAAGTATTGGGACACCTGCTCCTTCACCGCTTCTTCTGAAATTAAGGGGATTAAAAAGACTGATCCTGCTTTTGTTGGAGTAACTGTCTCTACTGTCCAGAGAAGAAGACTTTCTACTAGATTTTGGAGGAGGAGCATTGCTGTGAGGATTTGATTGCATTCTTCAATAAGAGCATTAGTGAGGTCAGGATGTTGGATAGATGATCACCACCACACCTCATCATCCCCAACTCATCCCAAAAGTACTGGATGGAGCCCCACCATCCATCATTCCAGAGAACACAGTTCTTCCACTGCTCCACAGCTCCTCAATGCTGGTTTTTTTTATACCCCTTTACTAGCCCACGCCTGGCATTAGGCAGCATGATGCCAACAGGTTCATGATGTTTATCTGCTCCAGAGAGTCCTATTCTTTTTGCAGTACTTCATCTCTACAGGGACTAGACAAGCTGTGTGTGCATTTGCACGTCTGTCTCAGCACGTCTGCACCTTAAAGAAGCTGAATGCATTCATTAGAAGCAGTGTCCACAAACATTTGGACACGTAGTGTATTTATAAAACCTGAGGGACGTATAACTGTGTGTGTGTGTGTGTGTCAGTGTTGGGAGTGCAGTGTGTAAAGCTACTCCCTGACCTGTACTCTACACACAGACAGGTGCTCTCTCTCTCTCTCTCTCTCTTTAATACACATATACACTCTCGCCGTTTGACATGGTGACCCCGCATATGTGGGTGGGGGGCCGGTGGGCGGGGCAAGGCAGGTTGTGAGCAGTTCGCAACTCACAGCAAATTACCCAGAGTGCTTTTCTCTGCTTTCCACGCTCTCCACAGCAACAGTGTGAGGAACAGCATCAGCTACTCCACAGAGTTACACTCATTACACAGCCCTGTGTGTGTGTGTGTGTGTGTGTGTGTGTGTACACGAGACAGAAGTGAGACAATGACATAAAGAGTGAATATAACAGTGAGAGAGAGAGACTTGACTGTCCTTATTTTTTTCAACACTTCCTCTCTGTGTGTGTGTGTGTGTGTGTGTGTGTGTGTGTGTGTGTGTGTGTGTGATGAAAGTGCAGGCAGGATTAAACGGCATTAAAGCAGTTTTTAGTGGGACACATTTCACTCTGCAAATGTCAGCTTTCCAAATGTCACCTGGAGCAGCAGTTCAACACACACACACACACACACACACACACACACACACACACACACAAAGCAGGGTAAAGAGAGGACCTGCAGTCACACACTCACAAATGATGTGTGTTCTCCTTTAACATCCATGAACATCAAATGTAGATTGACTGACTGTATGTGTGTGTGTGTGTGTGTGTGTGTGTGTGTATGATATATTAATAACAGAATTACAGTGTGGTTTATAATAACAGTGCAGTATAATAAATTACTATATTTAAAGACAACATCCTGTCCTAACATACTATGACTCTTCACTATACTAAAATACTCAGATACTAAACTCCACTAGGATACTATATTACACTACACTGTATACTACACTGTATTCTTTATTATTATATGTATTATTATATATTATATTAAGAATATTATTATTATTATATTATATATATTCTTTATTATTATAAGATTCTATGCTATAACGCTTTACTAAGACACAATGGTTATATTACACTATATACTAATACACTATACTATTTTATGAAAATATACCATACTAAAATATAGTATTATAAATAAGTATAATATAATATAATATGCACTTTTAAGTATCTTACTAAATGAAAATATCTAAGGACAGTATATAATCTTAGTATAGTAAACAGTAACTTCATTAATATACTATCATAAAATAACAGAATATTCATGTGGTTTATAAAACCAAAAAACAGCACAGTATAATATTGTATTTTATAAAATAGTATAGGTTTATAGTATACAATATAATATCAATCATTACATAATATCCTAGAATAGTAAAGTATAGTGGTATAGTATCTTAGCATAATGCAGCGTGGTATAGTACAGTATCTTAATATGGTAAGTATAGTATCTTAGGGTAGTTTAGTATCTGAGTACAGTGTCTTAGTCTAGTGAATAATCATATCAATATCTTAGAAATAATATTTTAGTATTATACAGTACCACAGTATGATATAGTAACTTGGTAAATAATGATACTATATCTGATACCATAGTATTTTAGTGTAGTATATAATCTTAGTGAAGTACAGTATAGAATCTACTGCAAAAGACGAGCTGTTTGTATTTGGATTCTCACACCCCCTTATGGACAGCTGTACACATGCATTTCTGGACAAGCTGAGAGCTCCAGAAGCTTGATCTGAAGGTGGAGCAGCATGTGGTCTGAGGTGGTAGAGTAACACTACAGGATTTTACACTAATATGACTCTATGGGTTCTGCAGTGTTACACAGCAGTTCTGGAGAGAGGTTCTCCTCCTGCAGCTCCACCCCCAAACCTCCATAGTGCAGTAGCAGCAGCAGCGCTCCGGCCCAGAGTGGGAATGATGGAGACGCCGTTCTCTCCCTGTTCCAGTCAGGATCCTGAAGCTGCTGTTTAGATAAAACTGATACCGAATGTGGTTTGAAACTCACCGATCACTTTGACGAAGTAAGCGTCCGCCTCAAAGTTGTTCTTCAGGGCGTGGATGGTCAGCTCCTCCTTCTCCTCAGTCTGGCTCAACACAATCATATCCAATATGCCCTACAGAAACCAACACACACACAAAACTCAGGATCCCACAATGCACCAGGCTCAATCTTAAGCTGCGTTTAAGTGCTATTGTTATGGTGAACTGTGAACAGCTGCCCATTAAAGCTGATGCAGTCTTTTCGTTCGTTAAATGGTTACTGCCCATCAATATTAATAATACATAATTAAATAATACATTGATCCTTTAAGCATTGCTTCTTATCTGACATTCAATTAATTAAATTAAATTACATTAAATTACATTTAATTAAATCTTTCAGAGGATGAAATCAGTGAAATTGGGGGAATATATTAAGAAATCGGTTAAAACTGTTATTTCGAAGGGCTCTGCGTGTCCAAACTTTTGATTGACAGTGTGTACACACACACACACACACACACACAAACACACACAGACACAGTGAAGGCGTCACACGTCAGACAAAGAGAAAACAAGGTCAGAGATGCTCTCAAGCCCTTTGAGATAGGGGATGATTGGGGTCCTGACATACACACACACACACACACACACACACACAGTAGGAAAAAGCTGCACTAGCATCCTGTGCTAATCAGGTCTTCCAGTGATGCACTCAGAATGACATACTGTCCTACACACACACACACACACACACACACACATACACACACACACACACACACTACAAACATGCTAACACTGTAGCTGAAGGCAGTCTGTACAAAGAAGAGAGAGAGACCGAAAGAGAGCAAGAGAGAGCGAGTGAGAGCGTGAGATTGAGCCTGTAATTACTCACTAGAGTCAGTGTCACCAGCCAAGGACAATTAAGACAGATAAAAGACACACACACACACACACACACACACACACACACACACACACACACACACACACACTGCTGTACATCCCAAAAATTGCTGGACTTCACAATTATCTTGCCATCTCCTTCGAGAACTCACTGGCCACCCCATCAGTTATCGTTCTCAGAGCGGTGGGCAGCCAACTCCAGTGACCGGGAAGCAGAGAGGGTGAAGGGCCTTGCTCAAGGGCCCAACAGTTGCAGCTTGCTGAGCCCGGGAATCGAACCCACAACCCTGTTATCAACAGCCCAGAGCTCGAACTGCCTCACTGGGAGACATCAGGGCAGATTCGGGTGCTTCACATAGACCGTAGTGCGTTCAGGCAGCGTCCGGGTCAGTAAGAGTGAGGAGGAGGACGAGGAGGAGGAAGAGGAGGCGGAGGCCAACGGACAGGGATGGGGCACTGCTGTTACAGTAATGAGGGAAGGACAGAGCACGGGTCACTAACGAGCGAGAGGCGATTACAGCCTGAGCAAATCAGATAACGGCCGAGAGACAACACTGCAGGCCGGGGGAGGGAGAGAGGGAGAGAGAGAGAGAGAGAGAGAGAGAGAGCGAGAGAGAGAGAGAGAGAGAGAGAAAGAGAGAGCGAGCGAGAGAGCGAGAGAGAGAGAGAAAGAGATGAACTCACGTCCTCATAGATGTCGAAGAAGGTTGCCACGGCAGCAGAGCGGACAGCGCTGAGGTCACTCTGTTCCCAGTGGACTCGGAACATTCGGCCAGATTCCCTGCAGCTCGCATTAGTACAGGGAACGTTCTCCAGCAGAAACGCCTGCTGCTGACCACTGAGAGAGAGAGAGAGAGAGAGAGAGAGAGAGAGAGAGAATCAAAATATCTTATTAATAAATTGAATTATTTAATTATTTAATTAACTTTTCTTAATTCGGCAGCAGCTTTTCCCCTTCATTAAATCCTGAAGCCTAAAACCTCCCCAAACTACCCAGCTCTGACCAGCAGGCCTGGTCCAGGGTGGAGTTCAGAGCCTGGGGCGGTTTGAGGACATGGGTACTGATGGTATGTGGTTCTGTAAAGCCTGTCTGACCTAAAAACAGTAGCTACAGCGTTTTCGGGTGGAACATGAATAAGCTTAGTAATACAGAACCTCACAGACTTTACAGGACTTACCACACCACTACTGGGGAGGGGTACCGGGAGCGGTACTGGGTGGAAATACTGGGGAGGGGTACCGGGAGCGGTATTGGGTGGAAATACTGGAGAGGGGTACCGGGAGGGGTACTGGGTGGAAATACTGGGAGGGGTACCGGGAGCGGTATTGGGTGGAAATACTGGAGAGGGGTACCGGGAGGGGTTTTGGGTGGAAATACTGGAGAGGGGTACCGGGAGGGGTACTGGGTGGAAATACTGGGGAGGGGTACCGGGAGCGGTATTGGGTGGAAATACTGGGGAGGGGTACCGGGAGCGGTATTGGGTGGAAATACTGGGGAGGGGTACCGGGAGCGGTATTGGGTGGAAATACTGGGGAGGGGTACCGGGAGCGGTATTGGGTGGAAATACTGGGGAGGGGTACCGGGAGCGGTATTGGGTGGAAATACTGGGGAGGGGTACCGGGAGCGGTATTGGGTGGAAATACTGGGGAGGGGTACCGGGAGCGGTATTGGGTGGAAATACTGGGGAGGGGTACCGGGAGCGGTATTGGGTGGAAATACTGGGGAGGGGTACCGGGAGCGGTATTGGGTGGAAATACTGGTTGCTAAACTTTCCTTTAAGGAAGCAGATTGGACAGTGTGTCTAGACAGCCAGCACGTATTAGGGGACCTCTCTCTGTCTCCTCTTTGAGGCTTAGCCCCCCTGCTACCCCCACTACCCCACCCTCCCCCCCACCCCCTCTGTGGAAACAGACAGAGCATGAAGCTTTTCGTCTGTTCTGTCACTCGTTCCTCTCTCTCTCTCTCTCTCTCTCTCTCTCTGTGAGGGGATGTGATACGTGATGCTGGATATCAACACAGGCTACCAGCCGTGCGGAATACACTCCTCAGGGACCCAAAACACTGTCTGTGTAAATGTGTGTGTGTGTGTGTGTGAGAGAGAGAGTGTTTACATGGGCTACGATGCGACTTTATGCTTGCAGGTAGTGTATTGATTTGAGAGCAGTCTACACTGTGTGTGTGTGTGTGTGTGTGTGTGTGTGTGTGTGAGCGCCAGAAATTAAGAATACAGTGGTGCTTACTTGTGAGAAATTCAGCACTCACTGGCCACTTTTTTAGAAACACCTACTTTGTGCATATACACTCACTGGCCACTTTATTAGAAACACCTACCTTGTGCATATCCACTCACTGGCCACTTTATTAGAAACACCTACTTTGTGCATATTCACTCACTGGCCACTTTATTAGAAACACCTACTTTGTGCATATCCACTCACTGGCCACTTTATTAGAAACACCTATCTTGTGCATATCCACTTACTGGCCACTTTATTAGAAACACCTATCTTGTGCATATCCACTTACTGGCCACTTTATAAGAAACCCCTACCTTGTGGATATCCACTCACCGGCCACTTTAATAGAAACCCCTACCTTGTGCTTATCCACTCACTGGCCACTTTATTAGAAACATCTACCTTGTGCTTCCACTCACTGGCCACTTTATTAGAAACCCCTACCCTGAGCATATCCACTCACCGGCCACTTTAATAGAAACCCCTACCTTGTGCATATCCACTCACTGGCCACTTTATTAGAAACACCTACCTTGTGCATATCCACTCACTGGCCACTTTATAAGAAACCCCTACCTTGTGGATATCCACTCACTGGCCACTTTAATAGAAACACCTACCTTGTGCTTATCCACTCATTGGCCACTTTAATAGAAACACCTACCTTGTGCACTGGCCACTTTATTAGAAACCCCTACCTTGTGCATATCCACTCACTGGCCACTTTATTAGAAACCCCTACCTTGTGCATATCCACTCACTGGCCACTTTATTAGAAACCCCTACCTTGTGCATATCCACTCACTGGCCACTTTATTAGAAACACAGAGGGGGTGGAAGGGTTACATGCCTTTGAGTTCAGTGATAAAACTCAAAGAAGCAAGATCTAATATCTGAAATCAATCTGCTCGTGAGACTGTAATGTGCAGCGGACTCTGCAGGGCTGCAGGATTACAGGATTACAGCTGTTGTTTCTGCTAATTCAGTCACGCTGAACCCCAAAATGCTGCCTACTTGTTTTCCATCACACACAGTTTTCTCACAGCGGTGGAAAGATTTCAAATGAATCCCTCCATTTTTTATGCTGAAGTTATTATTATCTAAGCAGGCATGAAAATCCCAGAATAAAACACAGTGCGAGTTTTGTTATTCACACTGTGCTAAATAGCACGATCCGGTTTGAACTGGTGGGATAATAGGAGAGGAGGAACGCCGCGTATCTCCGGGAGGAAGCCGCAAAGCAGACGCGCTGGAATATTCCTCGACAAAATATTCATGAGGGCGACTGAACTTCCTTGAAATATCGTGGTAACGCTACCCTGGATTTTCATTTGCTACGCATATTACCCGTCCTGCTGTCTGGAAGTTATAATCAACGGACAAAAGTATTGGGACACCTGCTCATTTACTGTTTCTTCTGAAATCAAAGGTTCATCCTGCTTTTGTTGGAGCTTTCGTTGCCTCTACTGTCCATGGATAAAGGCTTTCTACTAGATTTTGGAGGAACATTGCTGTGAGGATTTGATTGCAATCAGCAACAAGAGCATTAGTGAGGTCAGGAGGTTGGATGATTGCTCAGCACCCCACCTTAACATCCCAAAAACCTATTGGATGGAGCACCATCATCATTTTAGAGAACACAGTTCTTCCACTACTTCACAGTTCAATGCTGCAGGGGGGCTTTATACCCCTCTAGCCCACGCCTGGCATTAGGCAGCATGGTGCCAGTAGGTTAATGTTTTATTCTATTGGCAGTACTTCTTCTCTACAGGGCCTAGACAAGCTGTGTGTGTGCATTTGCACATCTGTGTCAGCAATGAGTGCAACTTAAAGTAGCTGAATGCATTGATTAGAAGGCGTGTCCACAAACATTTGGACATATTCTGTATTTATACTGTGCATTTCAGAAATGTGTGTGTGTGTGTGTGTGTGTGTGTGTTATTCAGTGGGTTAAACAGTGACCTGCTTAGTCTCACAACAAGCAACACTTTTAAGGAAGCCTAAATGACATAAATCCGTAATCAGTGCAGGTCAGTGAACCGCTGTGGGCAGAAATCTTTCAATAACACTTTCTAACAACACAATCTGTCTCGCCTGACAGCTGCCGCACCGCTCGCCTTCCTCTGTATTCAGAACATCAGAAAACGTGAGATTTCAAAGCTGAGTAGGAGATTTGGACACTGATCAGAGCAGAATTTAAATTCAGATAATCTATATAATATATAGAGATATAATATATATATATATATATATACAAACCAGTGTCACGTTACACAGTCAGTGTGTGTGTATATATATATATGTGTGTGTGTGTGTGTGTGTATTATTGCATATTTAATTCTGTATATAGACAAAATATTAGTATATATTTTGTATATATTTTAGTTCTGTATATATTTAATATATGTATGTATATTTAGTGCTGCATATTAGATATATTTAGTTCTGAATATTTAGTTTATATATTTAATTTTAGTTCTATATATCTGGTATCTTTCCATATGTATTTTGTATATTACCATGTACTCAGTTCTGTATATTTAGCATATTTATGCACATTTATATATTTAGTGCTATATTACACATATATTTTCATATTTTTAGTTCTATACGTTTGGTAT
The DNA here is from genome assembly GCF_030463535.1 of Salminus brasiliensis. NCBI lineage: Eukaryota > Metazoa > Chordata > Actinopteri > Characiformes > Bryconidae > Salminus > Salminus brasiliensis. The sequence continues at coordinate 26,006,695 of NC_132902.1, forward strand.
CTTTACATATATTTCATATATTTAGTTTGGAATATTTTATAATTTATGTATATTTTGTTCTGTATATCTAATGCCTTTTGGTAGATATTGTGTATATTACCGTATATTTAGGTCTGTGTGTTTGATAAATTTATGTAGATTTTGTTCTATATATTTCATATATGTATGCATATTTATATTTAGTGCTGCATATTTGATATATTTCTGTATTTTTAGTTCTGAACATTTAGTTTGTTGGCACATTCCTCCATGCAGATCTCCTCTAGAGCAGTGATGGTTTGGGGCTGTCGGCGGCAACACAGACTTTCAACTCCCTCCAAAGGTTTTCTATGGGGTTGAGATCTGGAGACTGGCTAGGCCACTCCAGGACCTTGAAATGCTTCTTACGAAGCCACTCCTTTGTTGCCCTGGCAGTGTGCTTGGGATCATTGTCATGCTGAAAGACCCAGCCACGTTTCATCTTCAATGCCCTTGCTGATGGAAGGAGGTTTGCGCTCAAAATCCCACAATACTCTGCCCCATTCATTCTGTCATGTACACGGACCAGTCGTCCTAGTCCCTTTGCAGAGAAACAGCCCCAAAGCATGATGTTGCCACACCGATGCTTCACAGCTGGTATGGTGTTCTTTGGATGCAACTCAGCATTCACTCTCCTCCAAACACAGCGAGTTGTGTTTGTACCAAACAGTTCTACTTTGGTTTCATCTGACCATAAGACATTCTCCCAAAACTCTTCAGGAACATCCAAATGCTCTCTAGCAAACTTCAGACGCGCCGGATATGTACTGGCTTAAGCAGGGGAACACGTCTGGCACTGCAGGATCTGAGTCCCTGGCGGCGTAGTGTGTTACTGACGGTAGCCTTTGTAACGTTGGTCCAGCTTTCTGCAGGTCATTCACTAGGTCCCCCCGTGTGGTTCTGGGATTTCTGCTCACCGTTCTTGTGATCATTTTGACCCCACAGGCTGAGATCTTGCGTGGAGCCCCTGATGGAGGGAGATTAGCAGTGGTCTTGTAGGTCTCCCATTTTCTGATTATTGCTCCCACAGTAGATTTCTTCACACCAAGCTGCTGCCTATTGCAGATTCAGTCTTCCAGCCTGGTGCAGGTCTACAGTGTTGTTTCTGGTGTCCTTCGACAGCTCTTTGGTGTTCACCATGGTGGAGTTTGGAGTGTGACTGTTTGAGGTTGTGGGCAGGTGTCTTTTATACTGTTAACCAGGTCAAACAGGTGCCATTAATACAGGTAATGAGTGGAGGACAGAGAAGCCTCTTAAAGAAGAAGTTACAGGTCTGTGACAGACAGAAATCTTGCTTGTTTGTAGGCGACCAAATACTTATTTCCCACCATTATTTGCAAATAAATTCTTTAAAAATCAGACGATGTGATTTTCTGATTTTTTTTTTTTTTCCTCATTTAGTCTCTCATAGTTGAGTCTACCTATGATGATCAATTACAGCCTCTCTCATCTTTTTAAGTGGGAGAACTTGCACAATTGGTGACTGACTAAATACTTTTTTCCCCCACTGTATATTTACTTTAGCATATTTTATAATTTACGTATATTTTGTTCTGTATTTCTAATATCTTTTAGTATATATTATGTACATTACTGTATATTTAGGTCTGAATATTTGATATATTTATGTACATTTAGTTTTGCATATATATTTTTATATATTTAGTTTCGTGTATTTTGTATGTTTATTTATATTCTGTTCTGTATATCTAGTATCTTTCTGTATAATTTTGTTTATTGTTTATTTAGTTTTGTATTTTTTATATATTTATGTTTATTAAATCCAGCTAATCTAATCCGGATGATCTTACTCTGCTGCTGCGGATGTTCGTGACCACCAGTCCATCTTTTAGCCCCAGACCAGCATCAGCAGATCATCTCCGGATCTGAGCGCAGCTCTTTTATTGACAGCCTGTTGTGTGAGCTGAACGGACCAACTGCACTGATGTTCTTCTGTAATGGAGCGATGCTTGTTTCCCATAATGCAGCAGCAGATTAATCCTGATTGACTCCGAACACACCGCCGAACACAGCATCACGAGCTGGGCTGCTATTGCCTAGCAACAGAGCAGCATGCAGTCGGATCGCCGACTGAATGTGCGCAGACAGACGGTCCAATGGAACACACATACAGTCAAACATGTACACACACCCACCCGTATGACACACACATACACACACACACACACATGTGACATCCCACACCGCCTTCAACAGGACATGCTGTGCCATTATCTCTGTCTGTTTCACACTCAAATGTGCATCTGTACTTGAATTTGGAAGGAGGGGGCGTGGCCTAAACCTCACTTTACGTTCAACCGAACGTTTAGCTTATATTTGCATTCTGCATATATAATTTCAGAACAATGAACACATCAAATTCAATTCGATTCAAGTTAATATTAATGTTAAATGTACTTATTTATTTATTCAACAGAGCTGCCCTGAGGTCAGCAGGTGATCTGCATGGGCTACAGGGAGCCCATCTAACCACATTAAGAGCTCCGCCTCCTGTGTATATCACAATACCTACATTTAGAGAGTTATTAATATTCACCCTAATGAGAGACTGTAGCTCCGCCTCCTGTGTATATCACAATACCTACATTTAGAGCGTTATTAATATTCACCCTAATGAGAGACTGTAGCTCCGCCTCCTCAGTGTATATCACAATACCTACATTTAGAGCGTTATTAATATTCACCCTAATGAGAGACTGTAGCTCCGCCTCCTCAGTGTATATCACAATACCTACATTTAGAGCGTTATTAATATTCACCCTAATGAGAGACTGTAGCTCCGCCTCCTCAGTGTATATCACAATACCTACATTTAGAGCGTTATTAATATTCACCCTAATGAGAGACTGTAGCTCCGCCTCCTGTGTATATCACAATACCTACATTTAGAGCGTTATTAATATTCACCCTAATGAGAGACTGTAGCTCCGCCTCCTCAGTGTATATCACAATACCTACATTTAGAGCGTTATTAATATTCACCCTAATGAGAGACTGTAGCTCCGCCTCCTCAGTGTATATCACAATACCTACATTTAGAGCGTTATTAATATTCACCCTAATGAGAGACTGTAGCTCCGCCTCCTCAGTGTATATCACAATACCTACATTTAGAGCGTTATTAATATTCACCCTAATGAGAGACTGTAGCTCCGCCTCCTCAGTGTATATCACAATACCTACATTTAGAGCGTTATTAATATTCACCCTAATGAGAGACTGTAGCTCCGCCTCCTCAGTGTATATCACAATACCTACATTTAGAGCGTTATTAATATTCACCCTAATGAGAGACTGTAGCTCCGCCTCCTGTGTATATCACAATACCTACATTTAGAGCGTTATTAATATTCACCCTAATGAGAGACTGTAGCTCCGCCTCCTGTGTATATCACAATACCTACATTTAGAGCGTTATTAATATTCACCCTAATGAGAGACTGTAGCTCCGCCTCCTCAGTGTATATCACAATACCTACATTTAGAGCGTTATTAATATTCACCCTAATGAGAGACTGTAGCTCCGCCTCCTCAGTGTATATCACAATACCTACATTTAGAGCGTTATTAATATTCACCCTAATGAGAGACTGTAGCTCCGCCTCCTCAGTGTATATCACAATACTTACATTTAGAGCGTTATTAATATTCACTCTAATGAGAGACTGTAGCTCCGCCTCCTCAGTGTATATCACAATACCTACATTTAGAGCGTTATTAATATTCACCCTAATGAGAGACTGTTGCTCCGCCTCCTCAGTGTATATCACAATAACTACATTTAGAGCGTTATTAATATTCACCCTAATGAGAGACTGTAGCTCCGCCTCCTCAGTGTATATCACAATACCTACATTTAGAGCGTTATTAATATTCACCCTAATGAGAGACTGTAGCTCCGCCTCCTCAGTGTATATCACAATACCTACATTTAGAGCGTTATTAATATTCACCCTAATGAGAGACTGTAGCTCCGCCTCCTGTGTATATCACAATACCTACATTTAGAGCGTTATTAATATTCACCCTAATGAGAGACTGTAGCTCCGCCTCCTGAGTGTATATCACAATATCTACATTTAGAGCGTTATTAATATTCACCCTAATGAGAGACTGTAGCTCCGCCTCCTCAGTGTATATCACAATACCTACATTTAGAGCGTTATTAATATTCACCCTAATGAGAGACTGTTGCTCCGCCTCCTCAGTGTATATCACAATACCTACATTTAGAGCGTTATTAATATTCACCCTAATGAGAGACTGTAGCTCCGCCTCCTCAGTGTATATCACAATACCTACATTTAGAGCGTTATTAATATTCACCCTAATGAGAGACTGTAGCTCCGCCTCCTGTGTATATCACAATACCTACATTTAGAGCGTTATTAATATTCACCCTAATGAGAGACTGTAGCTCCGCCTCCTCAGTGTATATCACAATACCTACATTTAGAGCGTTATTAATATTCACCCTAATGAGAGACTGTAGCTCCGCCTCCTCAGTGTATATCACAATACCTACATTTAGAGCGTTATTAATATTCACCCTAATGAGAGACTGTAGCTCCGCCTCCTCAGTGTATATCACAATACCTACATTTAGAGCGTTATTAATATTCACCCTAATGAGAGACTGTAGCTCCGCCTCCTCAGTGTATATCACAATACCTACATTTAGAGCGTTATTAATATTCACCCTAATGAGAGACTGTAGCTCCGCCTCCTCAGTGTATATCACAATACCTACATTTAGAGCGTTATTAATATTCACCCTAATGAGAGACTGTAGCTCCGCCTCCTGTGTATATCACAATACCTACATTTAGAGCGTTATTAATATTCACCCTAATGAGAGACTGTAGCTCCGCCTCCTCAGTGTATATCACAATATCTACATTTAGAGCGTTATTAATATTCACCCTAATGAGAGACTGTAGCTCCGCCTCCTCAGTGTATATCACAATACCTACATTTAGAGCGTTATTAATATTCACCCTAATGAGAGACTGTAGCTCCGCCTCCTCAGTGTATATCACAATACCTACATTTAGAGCGTTATTAATATTCACCCTAATGAGAGACTGTAGCTCCTCCTCCTCAGTGTATATCACAATACCTACATTTAGAGCGTTATTAATATTCACCCTAATGAGAGACTGTAGCTCCGCCTCCTCAGTGTATATCACAATACCTACATTTAGAGCGGTATTAATATTCACCCTAATGAGAGACTGTAGCTCCTCCTCCTCAGTGTATATCACAATACCTACATTTAGAGCGTTATTAATATTCACCCTAATGAGAGACTGTAGCTCCGCCTCCTCAGTGTATATCACAATACCTACATTTAGAGCGTTATTAATATTCACCCTAATGAGAGACTGTAGCTCCGCCTCCTCAGTGTATATCACAATACCTACATTTAGAGCGTTATTAATATTCACCCTAATGAGAGACTGTAGCTCCGCCTCCTCAGTGTATATCACAATACCTACATTTAGAGCGTTATTAATATTCACCCTAATGAGAGACTGTAGCTCCTCCTCCTCAGTGTATATCACAATACCTACATTTAGAGCGTTATTAATATTCACCCTAATGAGAGACTGTAGCTCCGCCTCCTCAGTGTATATCACAATACCTACATTTAGAGCGTTATTAATATTCACCCTAATGAGAGACTGTAGCTCCGCCTCCTCAGTGTATATCACAATACCTACATTTAGAGCGTTATTAATATTCACCCTAATGAGAGACTGTAGCTCCGCCTCCTCAGTGTATATCACAATACCTACATTTAGAGCGTTATTAATATTCACCCTAATGAGAGACTGTAGCTCCGCCTCCTCAGTGTATATCACAATACCTACATTTAGAGCGTTATTAATATTCACCCTAATGAGAGACTGTAGCTCCTCCTCCTCAGTGTATATCACAATACCTACATTTAGAGCGTTATTAATATTCACCCTAATGAGAGACTGTAGCTCCGCCTCCTCAGTGTATATCACAATACCTACATTTAGAGCGTTATTAATATTCACCCTAATGAGAGACTGTAGCTCCGCCTCCTCAGTGTATATCACAATACCTACATTTAGAGCGTTATTAATATTCACCCTAATGAGAGACTGTAGCTCCGCCTCCTCAGTGTATATCACAATACCTACATTTAGAGCGTTATTAATATTCACTCTAATGAGAGACTGTAGCTCCGCCTCCTCAGTGTATATCACAATACCTACATTTAGAGCGTTATTAATATTCACCCTAATGAGAGACTGTAGCTCCGCCTCCTGGTCCAGAGAGACACACTGAGGCTCACCTGGGCCGCTGTGGGTGAACAGGTGCTGATGAAAGCTCTATACAAATAAAACTGAACTGAATTGTCCAATCAACATTAACTGAAACTCTGACCTTGCTTCGAGTAGCAGTCAGGTTCTAAAAGGCTGGTGTGACCCGGGGTGTGTGGGCTTCTGATGATGATGATAATGCGTGCGGCAGGCGCAGTGTTTTTGAGCAGCGGGACAGAAGCCCTCTGAGTGAGAGAGAGGGGTAAAATTGCTCATTAAAAAGCCCCTCTCTGTGAACTGCAGCTAACCTCACATCATGCATATGCAATCAAATTCAAACAACCAGCTGTGAGTGTGCTGCAAACCTGTGACTTAGTGATTGTGAGAAAATAAATAAATAATAAACACCCATGACTCTGCAAGTGTGTGTATTTGTACGTTTTCAGACAGAAATATAGAGAAAAACACGTCTATCATACAGAACCAACCTGTACATTGCGTGTCTACCTGTAATTAACTCTATATAACATTAGAATAAACCCAAATAAACATAAAGCCAGTGTGAGAGTGTCTACCTGTAATTAACTCTATATAACATTAGAATAAACCCAAATAAACATAAAGTCAGTGTGAGAGTGTCTACCTGTAATTAACTCTATATAACATTAGAATAAACCCAAATAAACATAAAGTCAGTGTGAGAGTGTCTACCTGTAATTAACTCTATATAACATTAGAATAAACCCAAATAAACATAAAGTCAGTGGTCAGTGAGAGTGTCTACCTGTAATTAACTCTATATAACATTAGAATAAACCCAAATAAACATAAAGTCAGTGGTCAGTGAGAGTGTCTACCTGTAATTAACTCTATATAACATTAGAATAAACACAAATACACATAAAGCCAGTGTGAGAGTGTCTACCTAGGGGGACATACAGATAGTTTTAATATTATGGCTATTATCACACCGGCCTTCAGACTCCTGCACATCACACGGGTCCATAGGGACCCTTAGAAAGTCCACACTCTGACCCAACCCAACCTGCAGCACATAGGGATCGAGGAAAAAGCACCTGGAGGTCCCTGAGGACCTGTTTGAGAACCACTGCAGTATTGAAAACCCCATGTCCTAACACAGTACAAAAACAAACCCGTGTGTGTGAGTGTGTCTCACGTCCTTTCTTTAGCCCCAGTGGGACTCCTCCAGCGCCGTCCCGCCCCCTCATAAAACTCAAGCACACCTATTAAAACAGAGTAACTCCACATCATAAAGACGAGAGGAGCTGGTGCCATTCAATTAGACTTACATTAACCCAGCTTAATGGCTCCGAGTGAACTCTCCCTCTCCCTCTCCATTAGTCCAGTGGCTCGGCCTGGCCGAGGTGTCCAAGAGGGACTGAGGTTGGATATTTAATGACAGTCCCCCCCCCCCCCGTTCTCTCTCCCTCCCTCCCTCTCTCTCTCTGCCAAGCAGATCAGGTCATGAATCTTGGTGGCAGCGCTCCAGGCAGCACATTTGAAACCCTATTAAATGACTTAGGTTTGTAGATTTCTGTAGATACGCTACAGATCCACATGTCCAAATGTTTGTGGACACCCCTTGCTGACACAACTCTAGTCTAGTCCCTGTAGAGAAGAAGTACCTCCAATAGAAGTGGACTATCTCTAGCACAAACATGACCCTATTGGCACCATGCTGCCTAACGTCAGGCGTGGGCTAGTAGAGGGGTATAAAGCCCCCCAGCATTGAGGAGCTGTGGAGCAGTGGAAGAACTGTGTTCTCTGGAATGATGGGGGGATGAGTTGGGGGGTGAGTTGGGGATGACGAAGTGGGGTGGTGGTGATCATCATTATCATCCAACATCCTGACCTCACTAATTCACTTGTTGCTGAATGCAATCAAATCCTCACAGCAATGCTCTGCTCCAAAATCTAGTAGGAAGTCTTCTTCTCTGGACAGTAGAGTTTACAGGTACTCAAACAGAAGCAGGAGAAACTCTTTTTCTCAGAAGAAACAATGAATAAGCTGGTGTCCCAATACTTTTGTCCATATAGTGTATGTTTTGAAACCTGTCTTGACACATAGTTCGTGTCTGAGACTCGTGTTTGATGGTATAAAGGAAAGTGCTTCCTAGCACCAGGTATTGAGATAAAGCCTGAGAAGTGTCTTCCTGGGGCTGAGAAGAAACACCTTGGCTGGCAAAGGCTATTGTGTCTCTATTTAGCTCTCTCTTGCTTTCTCCAGCTTTCGCGCGCTCTCTCTCACAAACATCCCCTGTGGAGAGTGTCTGCACGAATCTCTATCTTTTGTGCAAAACTGCTCTTTTGTTTGCTGTGCTCAAACCTCAGCCTTTTAGCTGCCGCGCCTCGCTCTCTTCAGTCAGGAGACCAACTCCCATACCCTTTACTAAGACTGAATGCCACACAGCAGGCACAGAGGGGACGGGCGCGGGGGACTTTCCTAAAGCCAGGTTTCTGGGTGAATGCAAACGCCGCCAAGCTGAAATTCCTGCACTCCAGCTCCACTCTGCTGAAAAGAGGAGGAAATCTGAAGGTGGAGATTCTTCAACTGCATCAGCTTTGGAACGACGCCATCGTTTATGACCTGTTTAAAATGACGAGGCGCCGTCCTCCTTCACTGAATCACTCCGCAAAAGTAAACATGAGAAATATTTCGTTTACACTGTGCACATTCAACTACCCTGTGAACAGTTCAACAAGTCATATTAGCATATTTAAGCTATTTAAAATGAATAATACTTCATTATCGCAAATTGATTCAAAGTGAATCTGACAATTCTTTTCAAAGAATCACTGAATCGTTTGCTCTGAAATGTTGTCTTTCAACGAATCAATTAAGTGCTTCCTTTGTTACTTATCACAGAATCGTTTGCTCAATAATCAGTGATTCATTTGTTGAGAAATTGTTGAGGACACCTAAAGAATCAAGGAATCGTTTTTAAAAAGATCTGTTTCTTAAAGAATCACTTTATAATTTATATCACTGAAAGAATCACTGTTTTTTTCTCACTTTTTTTTTAATGAATTTATAAATTAAGCTTAAATTTTTCCAACAAAAAAAACACCCAAAAACAACAACATTTCACAAGACATTATTTAGAGATATCTATCCATTAATCATTTCATGAGACATCTATTTCCAAAGCAGTCATGAATCACTGAATCACTTGCTCTGATATTTGTCTGAAAACAAATCAATTAAACGCTTCCTTTGTTACTTATTTACTAATAAATCACAGAGACGTTTGCTCAATAACTAGTGATTCATTTGTTAAGAAATTGGACACCTAAAAAATCAAGGAATCATTTTTAAAAAAGATCTGTTTCTTAAAGAATCAGTTTATAATTTCTTAAGACATATATCACTGAAAGAATCACCATATCTTTTTTCTGACACATATAGAATTCTGTAATGAATTCATAAATTAAGCTTAAATTAAGTGTTTTCCCCCCAAAAAATCTCAACAGAACATTTCTCAAGAAATTATTTAGAGATATATGTCCATTAATCATTTCATGAGACATCTATCACCTACACAGTCATGAATGACTGAATCGTTTGCTCTAAAATTTGTCTTCTAGTGAATCAATTAAGCGATTTCATTGTAACGTATTTTCTAATAAATTACAGAATTGTTTGCGCAATAATCTACAGAATAAAGGAATCATTTTTTTAAAAGATCTGTTATTTAAAGAATCATTTTATAATTCCTCAAGATATCTATCACTGACAGAATAACCATATGTTTTTCTCAGAAACTTAAAGAATCACTTTCTTTAATGAGTTCATAAATTAAAATGTGCTTCTTTTAAAATAAATAAATTAATAAAAATAACCATATTTCTCAATTAATTATTCAGAAATATAAGTCCCTGAATCAGTTCTTAAGAAATCTGCTTCTTAAAGAATCACCAAATCATTTCTTGAAAAAGAGTCACTGAATGATTTCCTTTGAGTTTCTTAATGATTTACTGAACTTCTTCTAAAAGAATCACATTTGAACTGAATCATTTTGAGGTCAGATTTCAGCACTTGAAGGCTTGGCAGTCCATCTTTATGGTCATCTGTCCAGCGTTGTGACCTCCAGAAGGAGAGCTGGAGAGGGGCTGTGTGTGTGTGTGTGTGTGTGTGTGTGTGTGTGTGTGTGTATGTGTGTGAGGCGAAGCAGAAGTGACAGGAGAGCAGTGTGTCTGAGTGAGTCTCTCTCTCGGTCAGTAGTTTGGCTGGACTGTAACACACCTGCTGATCCACAAGATGTGCCCAGCTCAGCCCCCTGACCAACACTGACCTTCAAAACCCCTCAGAGCTCAGCCTGCTACAAACATCAGCCCAGGATGAAGCTCTAATGCACAGACATACAGACTGACCTGCTCCAGTTATACACACTGTATATCAGAAGAGACGAGACGAGACGAGACGAGGAGAGAAGAGAGGAGAGGAGAGGGGAGGAGAGGGGAGGAGACGAGAGGAGTAGAGAGGGGAGGAGACGAGACAAGAGGGGAGGAGACGAGAGGGGAGGAGAGAAGGGAGGGGAGGGGAAGAGGGGAGGAGAAGAGAGGAGAGGTGAGAAGAGAAGAGAGG
>NC_132902.1:26022635-26025162 GCF_030463535.1 Salminus brasiliensis
CTGCTTTGAACCAAGGTTAGAGAGGAAAAACACCACACACACACACACACACACACTCTCTCTCTAAAGGCAGACTGAGTGGTGCACAGAGAGCTACTTGTGCTCAGCTGCAGAGAGAGAGAGAGAGAGATGGAGGAGGGGTGAAAGAGGCGAAGACAGAAGGACGAGAAAGGAAAGGGAAATGAGGACAAAGCTGAGGGATGAAAAGAGTAATGATGTGAAGAGACGACAAAGGAGCCATAAAAATGAAAAAGAAGTAGGAGAAAAGAACCTGGGGGGAGCAACCGAGCACAAACACACAGATTTGGAATATTTTTCCGACTGCACAGTGAAGTCACGGAAAACACTCCTGAACACGTCCTCAGTGCAGCCCGAAAACAGAGCCAGCACCGCTAGTCCAAACCAAGCGAGCTGAAAGACGAGCAGAGACGCGGTACTGATCGCCAGTGATGTGGGAATGACGGGCATGTAGGATCAACCTAACCTTGGAAAAGTGTCCGTCTCCAAAACCTCTCCTGCATTCCTGATTCAGTATCGTATCTCATAATTGGTGTCAGCAACATACTACAGAATCAAGACCATATTCCTAAATCAGGGCCCTATTCCCGAACCAGTGCCATATTCCTAAATCAGGGCCCTATTCCCGAACCAGTGCCATATTCCTAAATCAGGGCCCTATTCCCGAACCAGTGCCATATTCCTAAATCAGGGCCCTATTCCCGAACCAGTGGCATATTTCTAAGCAGGGCCACATTCCTGAATCAGTGCCCTGTCCCTGAACCAGTGCCCTGTCTCTGAATCAGTGCCCTGTCCCTGAACCAGTGCCCTGTCTCTGAATCAGTGCGCTATCCCTGAACCAGTGCCCTGTCTCTGAATCAGTGCCCTGTCCCTGAACCAGTGCCCTGTCTCTGAATCAGTGCCCTATCCCTGAACCAGTGCCCCTATCCCTGAATCAGTGCCCTATCCCTGAACCAGTGCCCTGTCTCTGCATCAGTGCCCTATCCCTGAACCAGTGCCCTGTCTCTGAATCAGTGCCCTATCCCTGAACCAGTGCCCTATCCCTGAATTAGTGCCCTGTCCCTGAACCAGTGCCCTGTCCCTGAACCAGTGCCCTGTCCCTGAACCAGTGCCCTGTCCCTGAACCAGTGCCCTGTCCCTGAATCAGTGTCCTGTCCCTGAATCAGTGTCCTATCCCTGAACCAGTGCCTGTCTCTGAGTCAGCGCCCTGTCCTTGAATCAGTGCCCTGTCCCCTGAATCAGTGCCTGTCCCTGAATCAGTGCCTGTCTCTGAATCAGTGCCATATTCCCAAATCAGAGCCATACTCCTGAATCAACTGACTCTGAATCTGTGTCATATTCCCAAAAAAGTGCCATATTCCAGAATCTGCATCATATTCTGGAATTACCCTACAGTTCTGCTGTTTTACATATTCAATCATTGGAAAATAACACACACACACACACACACACACACACACACACACACACACACACACACACCACACACACTCACTCACACTAACACACAAACACACACACACATATACCAACATTGCTCCAACACACTGTCATTCAGTTTTACAGCATTTGTTGGGTTTGGGAATCTCTCTCACTTCTACTCTCCGTTCTCAAACAGCGGGTTGTTCCGGACGGCAGTCTGAGACACAGATGTGATGAGAGGTGACACAATGAAAATGAACAGGCAGAGTGTGTGTGTGTGTGTGTGCATGTGTGTGTGTGCGCGCGTGTGTGTGTGACTGAGCAGCATAAGCAAAACCCTGTGTGTGTGGAGAGAAATTCCCCTAGGTGAGGTTATGTGGAGGTTGCGAAGCAGCGGGTCGGCATCGCTACTTGGTTATCCAACACAAACAGGCAGACAAATCTCTCTCTCACACACACACACACACCATACACACACCATACACACACACACACACCATACACACACCCACACCAAACACATACCATTACACACACACACACACCATACACACCCCCACACCAAACACACATCATACACACACACACACACCATACACACACCCACACCAAACACATACCATACACACACACACACCATACACACACCCACACCAAACACACATCATACACACACACACACCATACACACACCATACACATACCATACACATACCATACACACACCCACACCAAACACATACCATACACACACACACCATACACACACCATACACACACCCACACCAAACACATACCATACACACACCATACACACACCATACACACACCCACACCAAACACATACCATACACACCCACCCACCATACACACACCCACACCATATACATACCATACACACCCACACCAAACACATACCATACACACCCACCCGCCATACACACACCATATACTAACACACCAAACACATACCATATACACCCACACACCATACACACACCATACACACACCCACACCAAACACATACCATACACACACCATACACACACCATACACACACCCACACCAACACATACCATACACACA
>NC_132902.1:26086284-26113784 GCF_030463535.1 Salminus brasiliensis
TCTGGAGGGAGCAGAACGGACCTGTTGCTCCCACGGACAGTCGATTGGATTGAGATCTGGGGAGGCCAGGTCAATAACTTCAACTCCTCTCCACGTTCCTCAAAACACTCCATCCATGCAAGTGTGCAATGCAGGCTTTACGCTGCTGAAAGAGGCCACTGCAGTCAGGAATACCACCACCATTATAAGGCTGTTTAGATGGTTAGGTGGCACATGAACAGTCGTACCCCATAAACCACAAATACTGTAAACATTAGGATCAGGCCTCTCATCTCCGGGTTAGGCAGGTGAAGCACCGCTGATTCCATCTTCCCTCCACTTCCCGTCCTTTGAGGAACACATCTTTGAGCATTATGAAGCCAAGGCAAAGTCATTCTGCCGTCTTCTTTTCTCGGGCCGAGGCGGAGTCCTCCTCTGAGATTTTCCTGTGAGTGTGTGATGTGCTGTGATCAGCGTGTCACACTGTTTACTTCAAACACAGCCGAGGAGAGAGAAGGCTCTGTTCCTCAAGGTCAGCCATCATCAGTCTGCTTTAGGGACGAGAGAAGAAGTCTCCAAACTGCAGCCGGAGAAAATCTCTTCTAGACACACACACACACACACACACACACACACCACACACACACACACACACACACACACACACACACACACACACACACACACACACACACACACACACACACACACACCCCACAAAACTGAGCCCAGCCGGCTTCACCTGGGAGGGTTCAGGAACCTGATTAAGCAAGGAGATCACAGGTCTCAATCCAGTATGAATCTGGATGTGTGATTAGAATCAAAGCGTCTAGTCTGAATGCAAGAATCCAGTATGAATCTGCAGTGGTTGCAGTATGACTCCAATAACGTACGCGTATGTATTTCAATCCAGTATGAATCTGCAGAGTGTAGAGGTTTTACAGTCTGACAGCCATAACTGCAGCTATTTTAATCCAGTATGAATCTGCAGAGTGTAGAGGTTTTAAGTCTGACAGCCATAACTGCAGCTATTTTAATCCAGTATGAATCTGCAGAGTGTAGAGGTTTTACAGTCTGACAGCCATAACTGCAGCTATTTTAATCCAGTATGAATCTGCAGAGTGTAGAGGTTTTACAGTCTGACAGCCTAACTGCAGCTATTTTAATCCAGTATGAATCTGCAGAGTGTAGAGGTTTTACAGTCTGACAGCCATAACTGCAGCTATTTTAATCCAGTATGATCTGCAGAGTGCAGAGGTTTTACAGTCTGACAGCCATAACTGCAGCTATTTAATCCAGTATGAATCTGCAGAGTGTAGAGGTTTTACAGTCTGACAGCCATAACTGCAGCTATTTTAATCCAGTATGAATCTGCAGAGTGTAGAGGTTTTACAGTCTGACAGCCATAACTGCAGCTATTTTAATCCAGTATGAATCTGCAGAGTGTAGAGGTTTTACAGTCTGACAGCCATAACTGCAGCTATTTTAATCCAGTATGAATCTGCAGAGTGCAGAGGTTTTACAGTCTGACCAGCCATAACTGCAGCTATTTTAATCCAGTATGAATCTGCAGAGTGTAGAGGTTTACAGTCTGACAGCCATAACTGCAGCTATTTTAAATCCAGTATGAATCTGCAGAGTGTAGAGGTTTTACAGTCTGACAGCCATAACTGCAGCTATTTTAATCCAGTATGAATCTGCAGAGTGTAGAGGGTTACAGTCTGACAGCCATAACTGCAGCTATTTTAATCCAGTATGAAATCTGCAGAGTGCAGAGGTTTTACAGTCTGACAGCCATAACTGCAGCTAATTTAATCCAGTATGAATCTGCAGAGTGTAGAGGTTTTACAGTCTGACAAGCCCATAACTGCAGCTATTTTAATCCAGTATGAATCTGCAAGAGTGTAGAGGTTTTACAGTCCTGACAGCCATAACTGCAGCTATTTAATTCAATTTTTACAGTCTGAGGCTAGTCATCACATATAGGTTTAATTCCAGTAGAATTCTAGACTTTAGATGCTTCTAGAAATAATCATGGCTCTATTTTAATCCAGTATGAATCTGAACAGTGAATTTGCAGACAGTGATGTGTATTTTTTTCCGGCAGTAACAACTGTACAGCAATCTTAATCCAGTATGAATCTGCAGAACATCCAGAAAAAAAATGGATCAATTCAATCCAGTAGGAGTCTGCAGTATGTATAGCTTTTAACAGTCTGACAGTAATAATTGGGGAATGGCTTTAATCCAGTATGAATTTAAAATGTGTGTAGTTATCACAGACATTTTAACCTAGTATGAATCTGCCAGTGCTTCTAGATTCAACATCCTGACAGAAATAGCCACTGCTCTGTTTCCATCCAGTATGAATCTGCAGTGCCTATAGCTTTTACAGTCTGACAGTAAGAATTGGGGAATGGCTTTAATCAGTATGAATCTGCAGTAGTTTTTATAGCCTAACAGGAAGACTTGCATTCTCTGGAATGATGATGGAGCCCCATCCAACACCTTGGGGACGAGTTGGAGCACCAGAACGAAATCATCTATCATCAGTACGCCTACCCAACCTCACTGATGCGCTCATGTGGCTTAATGCAATCAAATCTGCCTCACAGCAAATGTTCCCAACATCTCCTGTGAAGCTTTCCCAGAAGAGTAGAGGCAAAGGGGGCCACAGTACCGTGGATCAGTGCTGCCGCTCTGACAGAGCGTGCATGTACATGTCTGTAATGTGAACGCAGTCTGAACCTCCTTGGCAGCAGTGCAGCTCCACTGCTTCAGGATATAGGCCACTGCATAGACCTCTCAGTGCAGGAAATGAAGCATCAAGCTCATCCAAAACCACAAAAATAAGCAGTTGAGGCTGGAGGACATCAGCATGAGCCCGTGTTTTCCCTGTAATCCACCCCGTTACAGCTTGTTAATGGTAATCAGATACAGCGTCTACACATGTTCGGCCTCGTTCCCCGAACACAACGTTACTCAGATGCTTATTCAGTGCGTCGGGAACAAGAGCGCAAGCTGAACGTCGCAGGAGAAGCAAAACTCCATCAGAAAGCCAGGGGTGGTGTTGGAGTGTTGGAGGGCTGGTGTATTGGGTTGAGGGGGGGTGTGTGTGGGGGGGGGGTGCGTGGAATTGAGGGCAGGCGAAAAAGCTAAAGCCTATAAATACACCCCATATAAGCCAATCTACTTCAGCGAGTGCCTCGAACCCCGCGATTTTTCAAAGCGCTTCATTCATAAGCATGACACAACGCTGGCGGAAAATGGAGAGATGCTATTCTGAGGGAGAAATAATCTCATAAAACCATTACAGGAACAACGTAGGTGCAGTGGGGAAGGATTACGGCGAGGCCCGCGTACGCCATGTCCCATTTCTCTCACACTTTATCCAGCAGGAGCGAAGAAAGCTGGGGGAAGAAAAAAACGAGGAGAGAGAAAAACGACCAGCGTACTGGAGTAACAAGCTTAGGTGGGGATAACCATGGAGAACATCCTGGATATGTGTGTGTGGTGTATGTGTGTGTGTGTGTGTGTGTGTGTGTGTGTGTGAGAGAAAGGAGAGAGAGACAGAGGGAGAGTGTGTGTGCTTAAATGACACAAGTCCAGCTTGAATATGATTATGCAAAGCTGTTTGACTAACAATGAACACATGGCAGTGTGTGTGTGTGTGTGTCTGTGTGTGTGGTGTGTGTGTGTGTGTGTGTGTGTGTGTGTGTGTGTGCGCGTGTGTGAGAACCCAATTACTCTCTAGGTCCCATCATACACCAAACCAAAGTTACAGACTCCACGATACCTCTGAAGGTGGCTACCGGTAAAACGTGAAGAACACTGATGATCTGGGTCCAGGAACTGGCTCCTGGGTTCCTGTCTAGGGGTGGATCTACATATGAGGCAGCGAGTGAAGAACGATCAGTTCTTGGAGGTGATGAAGGTGCTGAGCAGGAAAGATGGACAAGCGTAAGAATCTAAACACTTTGACAAGAACCAAGCCGATGTTCCACGATGTTCTAGATAGACGACTGGGTCAGAACATCTCCAGAGCATCAACAGGGGCTAGGGGTTTTCTTTTTTCTTTGGGTGTTTCTGGCATGCAGTCGTCAGTACCTACCAAAAAGGTACCGGTGAACTATTATTGGATGCCCAAGGAGGCCCCACCCACCTCACATCTTACAGGACTTAACGGAGGATCTGCTGCTAACGCCTGCTAAGTCTTGGGGCCAGATTCCACAGGGAGCCTTCAGAGGTCTTGTGGAGTCCCTGCCTCGATTGGTCAGGAGTGGAGTTTTATAGAAGCGTTTAATTTACTGGCGAACAAACATATGCATCAAGATATTGGTCAGTAGGTAGGATTAGAGTGTGTGTGTGTGTGTGTGTGTGTGTGTGTGAGGGGGATAAACAGACCAGTGTGTGATGATGGTGGAAAGCCAGAGAGTGAAAAAGAGTGAGTGTGAGAGAAGCTGTTTAAAGTGAGAGAGTTCTGGACTGGTGTGAAATTAAACCATCAGACACCTCTCATAACAGAGAGAGAGAGGGGGGGGGTTGGGGAAAGTGCGCGAGAGAGAGAGTGGAGGGGGTTTGGGGAGAGTGCGCGAGAGAGAGAGTGGAGGGGGTTTGGGGAGAGTGCGCGAGAGAGAGAGTGGAGGGGGTTTGGGGAGAGTGCGTGCGAGAGAGTGAAAACCGTGGCTCTAATTTAATCCAGTATGAATCTGCAGAGCGTGTCGTTTGTACAGTCCTGCCGAGGGTGCTGGAAACCTGGGTCGAACCCTGGGCCGGACTCCATTGTTTTAAAAACTGTAGCTCTGGATGGAGCCGACCGGACAGGAGCCAGAAACCGCTGACGTCATGGAGCAGCTCTATTATCTGAACTTTTAGAGAGCGAAAAAGCTAAACAGCAAATACATTAATGATAAAACGATGAGTCAGCGCATTTTCAGCCCCGTCGTCAACGACTACGACACTAATAAATACTTAAGCAACCACCTCGCCACCACTTAGCAACACCATAATGAATAATATGTGAGACACCATGTCAACAAACCAATATCATAATCGTTGCTAAAGCAACCACCTGAAATATCATAGCAACCACTTAGCAAAAACACGTTCAGCCTAGCGAGTGTGGCAACAGCCCAGCAACTCCCTGGAAGTGGAGCCACTTTGGCTGGGCCTAGAGGAAATGCACTTTTGCAGTTATGGCTTCTGTACGGCTGGGCAATATCATCAAAGATATACTGCATCACAATACAGCTTTTTAATCATATCTTGATATTCATGCATTGTCCGCTGGAGCCGCCGTGACTCGCCCCAGCCTCTCAGATTACACCGAAAAAGAAATAAAAGGAAGCAGAGCAGATAGCGCCTTGATCAACTCCCACTTCACCGAGCTCCTAATGTGGAAAATCTGCTTCCTTTACATTACTCCACAATAACTTGTCGCTCTCGGCCCAAAAGGTTGTTTAATTGGCTGCAGCTTGCCGCGTTGAGATTCAGCGTTGCCTAGCAACCTGCCTCCAGGCAGCATCAGTATCTTTTGAGCATATTTGTGCCTAATGACATTTATAATTGGCAGTACAACCTTCAGCCTTGTTTCTTCCTTTCTTGCTTGTTTATTTGTTTATTTATTTAAATAAGCATCTCCAAGTTGCTGCTTAGCAATGACGTTGCCGAGATACCAAAACAATGGACAAACCCAAGGAGTGCCTCCGTTTCTGCAGAATTCAGTGGGTGATCCGTAAACAGAGTCATTGAGAGTTGGTTTGGAGTGAAATGGGTCACTGTTGCCATGCAACCAGCTTTAGGTTATTAATTACATATCATATTTACCTGATTATCATTTCAGTTAAAATTTTAAATCGGTTGACGCCAAAATCAAACATTAGACGCTGAATTTTGGTTGGAAATCAAAACGTCAGACAGATGTTGAATTTCGGTTTCTTAACACCACGACTTAAAACAACAACATGCCGTATCAATGTCTAATAACGTTGAATTTCCACGTTGTCTGGACGATAACGTTATGCAGTTTTGATCACCATACTAACCCGGCTAAACGCTGGCATGTGACATTTGAAAGACGATAGATTTTGGTTACCCAACACCAAACCTTAAAACCAACAAAATACCAACGCTGGAATTAGACACTGTCCTGACATTGGATTTTTGTCACCTGATGGCACAGCCTACATAACACTACAGTACCTGGGATACCATAGCAACCACCTGAAATGCCATAATAATAATAATAATAATAATAATAATAATGAGTTAGCAAACCCCCTAGTCTCACCCTAGATACCATGTAGCAAACCATCTTGCAATGACTAAGCCACAGTATAACCAACGCCTGGGATACCACAGCAACCACCTGAAATACCACGGTAACCAGACAGTAAAAACCCTGGTCTTCACTCTAGTTACCACAACAATATAACCCTAGCTACCCAACCCTGGGAACCAATCAGGACTAAGCTCAGCCGGCCTTGTTTAATTAGGCACTGCAACAAAACCTGTTCGTTCTAAAAGGCAGGAGATGAAAACAGGACCGGTTTCCCGTCTCCACCGTTTCCATTATTTTATTATAATTCTAGGAGAGCATTTTTTATAGCTTTATGACACTAGCTTGCTAATCTGGCTGCCCATCCTCAGCCTGTGGTTTTTATAGATCCAATCAAGCTGGCTCCACCAGCCCATTTAAAGGGCCGCCTCGCTGCAGTTAACCGCTCACCTTTATCCACAGTAATCGCCCGCTGTTTATCCTAATGAACTGCGAGGAGCACCGAGCAGATAGAAACAAGAGCGGCTCGATAGCTTCTGTGATTCAGAGGCTTTAAAATGAGGGTGAATTATGATTAAAACCTCAAACCAGAGATAAACTCGGGAAAATAAGTCCAGTATCATTAGTTAGACTCTAAAACCTAGGCTTACCTTCGAGTCATTAATCAAATATATTATTCAGTAACTATCAGGGAACAACAGGGGAAAATAAACAAACAAACAAACAAGTAAATTAAGTCAGTTGTGCAAGTTATACTTCGTTTCATCCTCGTCCAACCCAACAAGACTACAGTTACCACAGCAATACTCCTAAAGCACTACAGTTCCCACAATACCATGCAAATCCAACGGTTTTCAGGAGGCACGCACACTACCGAAATTACCATATTTACCTTATTAGTGTGTACCTACTAAATACTGAGTAACTACTATGAATTATACAGGAACTACTAATTGTTCAGTACCAACAAATACTGAGTAACTACTATGAATTATACAGGAACTACTAATTGTTCAGTACCCAACAAATACTGAGTAACTACTATGAATTATACAGGAACTATTAATTGTTCAGTACCCATTAAATACTGAGTAACTACTATGAATTATACAGGAACTACTAATTGTTCAGTACCTACTAAATACTGAGTAACTACTATGAATTATACAGGAACTACTAATTGTTCAGTACCCATTAAATACTGAGTAACTACTATGAATTATACAGGAACTACTAATTGTTCAGTACCTACTAAATACTGAGTAACTACTATGAATTATACAGGAACTACTAATTGTTCAGTACCCAACAAATACTGAGTAACTACTATGAATTATACAGGAAACTATTAATTGTTCAGTACCCATTAAATACTGAGTAACTACTATGAATTATACTGGAACTATTAATTGTTCAGTACCTACTAGTAATTACTACGTATTAGTCAGTTACTTGTAACAGTACAATAATTATTACACATTATTTCGAATTGACTAATAATTATTCCATATTTTATATATATATTATATATATTATTCAGTATCTATGGTAAATTATCCTGTAACTGCTAACTTCAGTAACTGTTCAGTAACTATAACCTATCCTGTAACGATTAATTATTCAGTACCAGTAATCATCCAGTATCACTCCAAATGATTCCCTAACTAACTGTTCAGAAGCCTCTGTGAATTATTCAGTTTACTGCTACGACACGAACACGTCTGTGCCTAATCTACTGTAAACTCACGTCAAGCCTGAGGAACTGAGGAATTATGGGCCACATTCAGGTTCTAAAGGGTTTAAAGGATTAAATGTCATTTAAAAGCACTTGTTGGTCTGTAAACACTAAACCCACACAAACACAGACCTATGTGGACCATCCTTAGAGGGATCTGGGCCCTATAACAGCACCAGTGAGGCACCAGAGCGTGTGAAAATGCATGGAGGGCGCTGAGCCGCCCAATCTGGATCTTATATTAGATCTAAACGCTACAGCGGATGCAGCCCCATCCCTTTTACCTGGAAGCGAGCGCTCACGGGTGTGCTGCATATTTATAGCCTCCAGTGTGTGACTGGCATTAGAGACGTATAACTGTCCGGACCCTCACCACGTCCAAGCGAGAGATAACACACTAATGGAACTCAGGCATCTGTACTGACCCGTTCTAGTGGTAATACAGTAGCTGTAGCTCTTTTGAAACCAGGTGCCTTTTGTTTACAGCAGCTTTAGACTGAATTTAAAAGGGAAACTCAACCAACTTTTTAAATACTTCAGCGTAAATACACGGTTCAGTGTGAACACGGTCATTCAGAGAGGTTTGAGGTGAAGCTCTCCATTCTAGAGGAACTACGGAACTTTCCGCTGCAGAACAAACAGCTACTTAAGGCTTTCTCTTATACGACGGGTTCGTAACTAATGCTAGCTAACTTAAATATGTTGAATATGTTGAATAAATGACCAGTTTATTGATGTAGCCCTCTTTAAACAAGTCGGCAGCCCGGCATGCAGCTAGCACTATGCTAACGGATAGCTAAAGTCATGGTCCTGGCCTAAAAGATGATCAGCGCTAAACTGGGACCCGGATCTCATAGCACAAAGGTGAGGCTAATATGGAGCCAGTCAGCAGCTTAGGGTTTCCTATGCCATTAAATTGTGGTCTAAACACGGTTTATCAATTTAATTGCAGTGGAGGGATCCATGCAGGGCGTTATGAGGTAAAATAGTACCCGAAGAAGACCCCTCCCCCCCCACACCCCCGCCTCCACCACCACCAATCGGTCAATTTCTCTACGATGAACCCGAATTGACTGTCAACATCTTAGACTGATCGACTGACCCAGCTCTTGTGCGGTAGGCATTGCTATGGTGCTAAGTAGTTAATAGCAATTTGCCCCCCCCCCCCCCACCCCCCCCCCCACCACCACCACCACCACCATCGGTCAATTTCTCTACGACGAACCCGAACTGACTGTCTACATCTCAGACTGAATGACTGCCCCATCTATCTCTTGTGCGGAAGGCACTGCTATGGTGCTAAGTAGTTGCTAGCAATTTGGCCAAATGGTTGCTGTGGTACCCCATGTGGTCGGTTGGGTGTTACTGTGATGTCTAAAGGGTGCACAAACCAGGGGATGGTGATGGTGTTGCCAAGGAGGTTGATGATCAGGCCTGCAAACTAGCAACACCATGCTAATTAGAGGGGTATACAGTAAGCTACCTACACCCACCAAACATGCCTTTGCTGATTGGCTGCATTCAGGCTAAGAGGGTGAAACTACATATTTGAGCTTTGGCTGAACTATGCTTTAGGAAAGGATCAAAAGAAATTTTCCAGCTTTTTGCGCCAAAGAAAAGAAAGAAATGAAGAATAACTTTTCCTATCCAGTATCCAGGTGTGCTGGCATTCAAATCTGTCCGACTCCTCTCCCCAAAGCCCCGGCCCTGCCACACTAAACGGCATAATTGCGGAGCAAGTGGCGTTCGATTTAGTCCGGATGTTTTTCATTTATTTTTATTTTTCCCCCCGTCTCCCTCTGCTCTTGGCTGCCGTTAATCCGCTGTGATTTCTCCGCAGCTGCAGAGGCTCAGAGTGTTTCCTCCGCTCCGGCCTGCCAATCAGAGGGCCGGGACAGCTCCAGATGGTTTGGGAGTGGCGCGGATGCCAAGATCCAGCGGAGAGGGTGGGAAACATGTGGCGAGGAAGCCAGCAGAGCGACGTCTCCGCTCTGATAAATGGCTTCAGGCCCGGAGCTGAGAAGGACACGCTGACCTCTTTAGCCTGTGCTGAATGAATGACTGACAGCCTGGCCCGTTTACTCTCGTCAGCTCTGGTTCTGAAATCTGATTGGCTGAGCCATGATCAAAGCCATAGTAAAACATATTAAAGACGTAGTATCTACAGTGAGGGCCGGAAATAGTGGAATGTCAACAAATGTTATGGTTATTTTAGTACTCCTTTAAAAGGTGCTACAAATACACTATAAATGGACAAAAGTATTGGGACACCTGCTCATTCATTGTTTCTTCTGAAATCAAGAGAATTAGATAAGCTGATCCTGGTTTTGTTGGAGCAACGGTCTCTACTGTCCAGAGAAGAAGGAAGGCTTTCTACAAGATTTTGGAGTAGGAGCATTGCTGTAAGGATTTGATTGCATTCAGCAAAAAGAGCTAGAGATCATTCCAGAGAGCACAGCTCTTTCCACTGCTTCACAGCTCAATGCTGGGGGGCTTTATACCCCTGTACTAGCCCCCACCTGGCATTAGGCAGCATGGTGCTGATAGGTTCATGGTGTTTATCTGCTCCAGAGAGTCCTATTCTATTGGCAGTTCTTCTCTACAGGCACTAGACAAGCTGTGTGTGCATTTGCACATCTGTGTCAGCAATGGGTGCAACTTAAAGTAGCTAAAAGCATTCATTGGAAGTGGTGTCCACAAGTATTTGGACATATAGTGTAGATTTTGCAATGCCATAGTAATACTTGGTTCCATATTTATTTATAATAAACAACAACAAAAAAAATGTATCACAGTATTGCTGGGCAGTTGCTATGGCGTCCACGTTGGTCGCTATGCTGCCAAGTGGTTGCTGTTGTACCCCATGTGGTTGGCTGGAGGATATTACTAGTGTATTTGTATCATCAGGTGGTTGCAATGGTGTTGTTTTTTTGGAGGTTACCATGATATTACAGTTGGTAGTGATGGTGTTGCTATGACATTGCTATGGTAATCCTAAAAGGTTGCGGTGGTGCTGCTACTAGGAGATTGCCATGCCATCACAGGTCCTTGCTTGGTATTAGCATACGATTGTTTGCTACGGTTGTTGGTTAAGTTATCAGGTGGTTACTATGGTATTCCAGGGGGTTGTGAAGGTATTCTAGGTAGTTGCTATAGGGGTTGCTTGCTATGAGGCCTTCACTGCAACAGCATCCAGGTCCAGCTTCTCCTCAGAGGTTTCCCTTATGCTTAATTTTAATGAGATCGGGTGATTGATGTGGTCATTGCAGAACATCTGATCTCTTCACTTAAATAAAAATAAAATAATAATAAAAAAAGTCTTTATAGTTCAGCCAAAACTCGACCACTTGGAACGAAATGCTTTTTCTTGGTGATGGAAGGAGGACTTGAAAGAAACCCAGAAGAAAGGACAAGCTGCTACGCGGTCACTTGGCAATATTAATCACTAAGTCGGTTCTTAGCCTTGAGAGGATTCAAATCTGGTGTGACGATCTTTACATTAACACTGCGTATCTACGGTACACTGGAAACCCAATCTACCGCGGGTCGCTGAGCAGTGGGATTATTACAGTCAGGGTGATTGACACACAAGCTTACCAAGAAAGTCCTCACCCTTCAAATCAGCTCAGACTTCAATGAACGCCTCCAAGATCTCATTTGGTTTAAAAAGGGAGGACAGATGGGTCTCAGACGTGCCTTTAAATAAGGCTGATACTTTCAGTTTCCAGTTTCTTTCTGCTCAGGCTGGAGGACTTAGGACTTACAGCAGAGTGGGAGGCCAAGCGAGACCTTCTATTGAGGTTAAATGATGGAGGGCTCCTTCTTAACCATATAAAAGACGGCCCTGTTCTCAGGTTTAATGGAAACTCCACATACACATAATATTACAGACGCGTGCATGGATATGACCCTAGTGAAAAAAGGGTTCTAGATAGCACAGAATAAGGGTTGTATACGGTGTAAAACAAAAGTGCTACAAATATACTATATTGACAAAAGTATTTGGACACCTGCTCATTCATTGTTTCTTCTGAAATCAAGAGTATTAGAAAAGCTGATCCTGCTTTTGTTGGAGTAACTGTCTCTATTCTGCAAAAAGAGCTGCATCACCACCCCACCCCACCTCACCATCCCCAACTCAAAAGTACTGGATGGAGCTCCTCCACCACCATCATTCCAGAGAACACAGTTCTTCCACTGCTCCACAGCTCAGTGCTGAAGGGGGGTTTAGATAGCACAGAATAAGGGTTGTTTACTGTGTAGGAACAATAGCGGAACCTTTGAAGTGCTGATTACAATCATTTTTAAGGCTCTAAAAAGAACGAGAGTTTTTTTTTCTCATATTTGTTATATATAGAACCAACCCCTTTACTAAAGAACCTTATATATATTATTACTGACTTGCAATAATCATATCATTTCTTTAGAACCATTTTAAAAGGTTCAACTTTGCTCTCTCAGACTCCGGCTGCTGATGGCAAAGCAGGGATTCAAATTCATGACCATGACAGCGTTCAACCACAGAGTCTCTCTCAGCTGGGATTTACATTTATATATCAGAATCTGGACACCAGAACTTCTATAATTGGGCTGGAAGAGGAAACAAACAAATTATTAAACCTATAAATAAATAAATAAATAAATAGTTTATTCATCCACAAACAATTCATTTTAAAGCGTAAACAGAAATGAAGCCACTAACAGCTGTGTCTGGAACTGCGCTGGCATTTCTCCACCTGAACTCGGTGACATGAGTGAAGCGCTGACCCGTCTCCGCAACAGTGTGAGCGCTTACCTGAGACTCACCGCAGCCTGGCGGGACCAGGAGCGCATTGTTTCAAAGCTCTAAGCGGGTTAATTATTAATTACAGCACAGTTTAAACATCACAGCCCAGTGAGCAAATACGGACGAGTTACGCTCCTACACACCTCCACACACACACACACACACACACACACACACACACACACACACACACACACACACACACACACACCTTAAACAGGACCTAAAGCTCCTGGCCTGGCGGAGAAAAGGCACCGTCTTGGTGACGGGGTTACGAGTGAGGAAAAGCAGCCAGCAAAAACAATCTGGCGGATGAAGCCGATTTATTTATTCACTGGTGAAGAAAATGGAAATCCCTGCCTCTCTCAGTCAAGTTGAAAATTGTGAAACTGCTGTACACTCCAATCCGCCACTGCAGGGCTTAAGAGGCACTTAAAAAGCCGGGCTGGGCCTTAAACCATCGAGGGAGTGAAAGCGTGTTCTAGGCAATGAGAGAGTGAGTGAGAGAGATAGAGAGAGTGAGAGTATACGTGATTCTTCTCACAAAGACTTCTCCACTTCATCTCTTTAATAAACCTACAGACCAAAAAAAACTAGATGGACAAAAGTATTGGGACATGCCTAATGCCAGGCATGACATTGAGCTGTGGAGCAGTGGAAGAACTGTGTTCTCTGGAATGAAGGTGGTGGAGCTCCATCCAGTACTTTTGGGACGCTGAGTTGGGGAGTTGGGGTTGATAAGGTGGGTGGTGGGGTGGGGTGGTGATCATCATCCAACATCCTGACCTCACTAACGCTCCTGTTGCCGAAAGCAATCAAATCCTCACAGCAATGCTCCTTCAGAATGTACTAGAAAGTCTTCTTCCCTGACAGTTACTCCAACAAAAACAGGAGAAACTCTGTTTAATAGCCTTGATTTCAGAAGAAACAATTAATGAACAGGCGTCCCAATACTTTTGTCAATAGTGTATGTATGTTTAAAACACCTCGGGCACCTGAAAAGTTTGCATATGTCTGTCTAAACTAACACACATACATAAATAAATAAAGATCTGGATCTTTGGCTCTGATGCCAGGCCTCCTGATGACGTTTCTGCAGCTGCTGCTGTGGATAATGAAGTTCCCTCCCTGAGCAAACATGCCAACCACAAACTAGTGTGTGAGACTTGAGCTGACCTCAAGCTAAAGAGCTAAACGCAAGCAAACGACACAAGAGAGCAGACTGCTTACACAGCACTACCCCACAGCACTGGCCCAGCAGTGACTTCACTCCAATCACAGCCCTGATCTTCAGACTGTCCACGTACTCCACTTCGTGGGTGTCAAAATACGGCAGAATCCATCTTTACTTTCCATCCATGATTAAAACGCAGCCTCTTAGCCCTTGGTCATATACAGTACATCACTCACCAGCAGTGAAGTCCTTGTTCAGGTCGATGAAGGCGTTGGAGTGAGGAACGCGGATCTTCACGTCAGAGCTGAGAGCTCTTTCACACCGAGGCTTTCTGCACAACAAACAGACAAATCCAATCAGCAATGTCATACATGACCTGTAAGACAACAGTCTGCATTGATTAAGACCAACAAAGTGTTTCTATTAAAATGCCTCACCGGTCACGGAGATAGCAAACCTCCGTCACACCGCTCACCACTCCGAAAACGTCTGGAATCATGTCTCCGTTAAAGCTGCAGTGGAAGAAACGGAAACACAAGGCTTCTCAAAACACACTCAGAAATACAGCGCTTTAACCAGCCAGGGCTGGACTCAGCCCACAGGTCACCCACTGATGCTCCTACCTGCTACCTCTTTAACAACAACAAAAACAACAACAACAACAATCATTTATATTATAATAATCATTTTAACATACATTGTTGCATAATTGTAAGAGTTATATATTAATTAAAAGTGTATTTTATTATATGTTACATATCATTAATTCTATTATCATTATTATTGGCACATTTATTATATTATATTTAAATATTTTAGTAAACATTTTCGCAAAAAGTATTTTATTAATTAATTACTTACTTACTTACTTAATGAATTAATTAATTATCATAATTATTATTATTAATAATACTTCCCCAAATCAGCTTTGTAATGAATTTACAGACTAATAAATAAATAAATAAATAAATAAATAAACTAGACAAAAATATTGGGAAACATCTAATGCCAGGCAAAATAATAAATTATTTATTTATTAGTAGTAGTAAAAGTAGTAATAATATTAAAAACAACAACAACAACAACAACAATAATAATAATAATAATAAAGCATTTTTCATACATTATGAAATGTTTTACAGTACATAGTTACAACAGCATTAAAAAAATTAAGTGTATATATATAATTAAATACAAATAGAACAATAACAGACTGCCCAATCTAAGGGGAATAAAACTAGGAAAAGGCAATTTAAATAAATTAATAACAAGTTAAGAAATAAATGAAATACATATAAGACAAGATCAGATAAATAATAAAGTGCATAGTGTTAATTAGCTTGATTAGATAATCTTGATAAAGATAAATGTTTTAAGTTCTGGTTTAGAAATGTCCACTGCCCCGCCTCTCTGACACTGTTCGGTACAGTGCCCCACAGTCTGGGGGTGTAGTGGATGAAGGCTGCTTCCCTAATTCTGTTTATTGGCTGTTATTAGACTGTCTGTGAGAGACGCTCACTTACACTGAACTATTCCTTTAGTGTTAAAGACTTTCATATTGTAGTGCACAGACAGGGCGGGGCCAACAGTAACAGGGTGGAGGCCCAAATACAAACAGAGTGAATGTACTTACTCCATAACCAGGGGCTGGTCAGTAAAGGTCACATTGAGGTCAACTCTGTCAGCCTGGTCTGAAGGAGAACATTGAGAAGTCAGAGGAGTGACTGAACACCATCAATATTACGACTGCTGCACATTAAAATAATAACTATCAAAAAAGCTTCATTAGAAACCCTTCTCTTAGAGCTCCACCTTGCCAATCTACAGTTAGAGAAAGGGGTTTATGGCCAGTAAGTGGATATGCACAAGGTAGGTGTTTCTAATAAAGTGGCCAGTGAGTGGATATGCACAAGGTAGGTGTTTCTTATAAAGTGGCCAGTGAGTGGATAAGCACAAGGTAGGTGTTTCTAATAAAGTGGCCAGTGAGTGGATATGCACAAGGTAGGTGTTTCTAATAAAGCGGCCAGTGAGTGGATATGCACAAGGTAGGTGTTTCTAATAAAGCGGCCAGTGAGTGGATATGCACAAGGTAGGTGTTTCTAATAAAGCGGCCAGTGAGTGGATATGCACAAGGTAGACGTTTCTAATAAAGCGGCCAGTGAGTGGATATGCACAAGGTAGACGTTTCTAATAAAGCGGCCAGTGAGTGGATATGCTCAGGGTAGGGGTTTCTAATAAAGTGGCCAGTGAGTGGATATGCTCAGGGTAGGGGTTTCTAATAAAGTGGCCAGTGAGTGGATATGTTCAGGGTAGGGGTTTCTAATAAAGTGGCCAGTGAGTGGATATGCTCAGGGTAGGGGTCTCTAATGACGCAGATGGTAAATGTTCTTCTCTGATGTTGAATTCACAGCTTTACCCAGGGTCTGGTTATTCCCCCAGAAGATGAACACTTTTGTCTGTTGGACATCGGAGCCTTTTGGGTGACCGGTGAGGAGAACATCCATCTGAGAATCTCCATCATAGTCTCCTGGGACAACACTGCTGATGATGATATCACTGAAAGAGTGAGAAGACGGCAACCATGGAACAGTGTGAACAGATGGGCAGAGGACAGCATTAATGGTTCAGTACTTTGATAGGTAATTTATTGATCCCCAGGATCAATAAATTAGCAAGTTCAATAACTACAGCAGTTCGTATCTGGTGGGTGTTTACTAACGGCTATAGGAAGCATGGACGCCGTGGTTCTCTTCCCTTCTATTCTATAGAAATGAAGCCTGGACTGTACGCCTTGTTGTCAAATCTGCAACCAGAGTCTGCGCAGTACCCCTTCAGTAGCCCCGCCCCCTCCTCCCAGGCCGAGCCTCAGTGTCTCAGACCGTCTTCACTGAGCTTCCAGCGCACAAGCAGAGCGGATTTCCCCTCGATTATAAGTCTGTCCGGTAAGTCGAACATGTCCTCCATGTACTGAACAGAAAGGGTGGGTGCCTCTGACAGGCCTCTTCCTACAGCCAAGGCTGTCTGTCAATCACTTCATTTCTAAGTGTAGCCCCGCCCTCTTACAGTAGAGCAGAGTAAGGGTTACTCAGTGATTTTTGAGGGATAATTAAAAACTGTAGACAGTTTAGAGGAGGAAAATGGGCGGGGCTGTTTTGTCATTGAAACATATGGGGATGGGTGGAGCTACCGTCATACCGCCACCAGCCAGCAGAGGCGCTAGACCTGTGGCTGCTTCACTTTTGAGAGACGCTGTGCAGTCCATGTTTTCTATGGTCACTGGTGTCTTCAGCGATCACCTGAACCTTACCTGGGGAAAACGTCCTTGGCGAGATGCACCTTGGGTTTGAAATAAGGAGCTTTGAGATCAGCCAAGAAGATCAGCAGCTCTGACTCTGGAAAAAATAAATAAATCAAGAGAACATTTTGAGAAGTGAGAAAAACAAAGACGAAATTATCTAGAACATGGTGGAACATATACATGATCGTAGATCTAGAACACGATGGAATAAATGGTAGATCTATAACATAGTAGATATATAATGATAAACTCTGACATGGCAAGATATCTGGAACATGGTGGAACACAAATAGGTCGGTATATCTAGAACTCAATCATCATAAGATCATTAGATATAGAAAGGCTGGAACGTTTATAAGATGATCGCTGATAATGAGACCATGGTGTATATCTGCAACATCGTAGAACACACTAGATAGAACATGGTGGACTTATATGCAATATCAGATCTAGAACATAGTAAAGCACATACAGAGTGATATACATGGAACATATATAGGATGGTGGATCTAGAACGTAATGGGATACATGGTAGATATGTAACATGGTGGATGAATACACAGAGAAAGACCTAGAACCTGAAGAAACATATGGTGGATTTGTAGAGGACAGTAGATCTACAACACAGTCAACCACACAGGATGGTGGATATATAGCACTGTGAACTTATGGATGGCAATTTATCTAGAACATAGTGGCACACAAATGGGTTGGTAAATCAAGAACACTTACAGTAAGAAAGATCTTACTTTTATAACATTGTAGAACACACTATATAGAACTAGGTCTATAGGACTACACTGTACATGGTAACATATGTAGAACTTGGTACAACAGCAGATCTAGAACATAGCAAAGCACATACAGAACAATGGTGGACGAATACACAGAGAAAGACCTAGAACTCGAAAAAACACACAGTGGATTTGTAGATGATCGCTGATCTACACCATGGTCGACCATGTTCATTGTGAACTCATGCGTGGCAATATATCTAGAACATAGTGGTGCACAAATGGGTTGGTAGATTCAGGTAACAAGAAAGATATAGAAAAGCTGGAACCTTTATAACATGATGATAATGAGACCATGGTGTATATCTGCAACACTGCAGAACACACTATGTTGAACTAGGAGGACTACATGGTACACACATGTAGAACATGGTGGCCTTACATGCAACAGCAGATCTAGAACATAGCAAAGCACATACAGGACGATGATAACTGATCTAGAACATGGTGGACGAATACACAGAGCAAGACCTAGAACTTGAAGAAACACACGGTGGATTTGTAGATGATCGCTGATCTACACCATGGTCGGCCACGTTCTTCGTGAACTCATGCGTGGCAATATATCTAGAACATAGCGGAGCACAAATGGGTTGGTAAATCTAGAACACTTACAGTAAGAAAGATCTTACTTTTATAACATTGTAGAACACACTATATAGAACTAGGTGGACTACACTGTACATGGTAACATATGTAGAACATGGTACAACAGCAGATCTAGAACATAGCAAAGCACATACAGAACAATGGCGGACGAATACACAGAGCAAGACCTAGAACCTGAAGAAACACACGGTGGATTTGTAGATGATCGCTGATCTACACCATGGCCGGCCACGTTCTTCGTGAACTCATGCGTGGCAATATATCTAGAACATAGCAAAGCACATACAGGACGATGATAACTGATCTAGAACATGGTGGACGAATACACAGAGCAAGACCTAGAACCTGAAGAAACACACGGTGGATTTGTAGATGATCGCTGATCTACACCATGGTCGGCCACGTTCTTCGTGAACTCATGCGTGGCAATATATCTAGAACATAGCAAAGCACATACAGGACGATGATAACTGATCTAGAACATGGTGGACGAATACACAGACCAAGACCTAGAACCTGAAGAAACACACGGTGGATTTGTAGATGATCGCTGATCTACACCATGGTCGGCCACGTTCTTCGTGAACTCATGCGTGGCAATATATCTAGAACATAGCGGCGCACAAATGGGTCGGTAGATCTGAAACACTTACACTTACAGTAAGAAAGATCTAGAAAGGGCGGAACACAAAATATAGAACTAGGAGGACGACATGGTGAGGTGCGGGGTGGGGGGCGTAGACTGTGGAACATGGAGAACCATAGCATCGTCAGGACACGTAATGCATGATGATAATGATGATGATGATCTAGAACACAGTGGTGGAGATATGACATACGAGATATACGATACAGATCTAGGCATAACAGTCATTACAGAACAAGCTGAAGATGCACAGGGCGGGAGATCTAGAACATGATGGAACACTTAGTATCTAGAACAGGTATCTACAGCTTCAGGAACAGGGTAGGAGCTCATGCTGAAGTGACAGTCGTTTCTTAGAGCTTGTGTTGAGCATTTAATAATTATATTCATTAAAAATGATAATTAGAAGGTGTTAATGAGAGGGAGGGCCAGGTGCTCCTCCTAGAACCAGGGGATCCAGGGTTCATACAGGGTTAGTTAGCTAGTCCTGAGGCTCATAATAAACCATGGCAGCTCAGGCATGCCTCTGGAAAGCCTCTGGAAAGCCTCTGGAGCACCGACAACACCTCCCTGAGCAGTTCTGAGGGGTGACAGCTTTATTAGGGAGCACAATCAGGCTGATTAGAGCATTAGCTTTAGCCAGCTAGCATTAGCTTTAGCCAGCTAGCCTCAGCCCTGTACTTACGCTTTCTAATGACGAAAACATCCGTCTGCTTATCCGAGTTAAAATCACCGAAAGCGGCTACAGTCCCCTCGTTTTCCGCCCCGAACAGATCCGTGGTCACGTCCTGAAGCCCAAACGCGCCGTGGTGAACAAAAAAGCCCACAAATAAGGCTAAAATCGAGCTAAAGCAGGGCGGCCACATCCTGACAGCCGGAGATGACCAAAAGACTACAAAAGTCGGAACACGGCGCGCTGCTTTACGGCAAACGGAATTTACTTTTTTTTATTTTTTATTTTTGGTAAGTCAATACAAGACGTATTTATTTATTAAAAAACACAAACTAAAATACCAAATAAACACGTTTATTTTATTTAAATAATAAATACAAATATAACGAGAAACGCCTCGCTGACGTCACGACTTTACGGCCGCGTCGTGCTGGAGTGTCAGTGAGGAGGTAAACATGGCCACTTTAGCTGATGTCGGCTGGAAGCTGCTGGAGTTTAAAGCCCGGTCCAAACGTTCAGGTTCGGTTCTTTCACATGCACGGCGTCGTCTGCGACCTGAGCTGATGTGTTCTACTTCCACGTGTGGTTTTTATCGCATGTCATGTAGTTATTTCGCGTTAAATCTGCATGTGTGTGTGTGTGTGTGTGTGTGTGTGTGTGTGTGTGTGTGTGTGTGTGTGTGTGTGTCAGTGTAACAGGGGCTGAAGCCTTAAAGGTCAGTCTTTGGGTTCGGGCTATTTTAAGACCCCAGCCCAACATCCCTCAAGGGTTGCAATGGATGATCTGCAGCTTCAGGACCTTTGTTAGATTTCTGTCTTTGATGTAAAACATGAAGGCCTCGTTTAAGCACAGTGTTGCTCAACCTGTGGCCTGTGTTCTTTACATTGAGCTGAATGGAGACTAAGACTCTTATTTTGAAAGCTTTAGGCCTAGTTTGAGCCAAAAGTGGCTAAAGTTAAGGTCAGTGCTTTATTGACCAGGGTTTTATGTCCAAATTATTTAAAAAATAATTGGAAATAGTCTTAAATGTCTTAATATCTAGTTTGAGATTATTGTTTATAACTGCTATTGCTTATTTTTAAGTTATTTTATCTACAGGAGTTGTGTTTACCCATTGTCGGATCCCTATGTAGGGCATGGGGGTTGTTTTTAGTAAGGCCCGGCCACCAGATAGCATCCTGAGGCCACCAGATAGCATCCTGAGGCCACAAGTTAAGTTTCTGGTTCCCCAAATAATAAAATGAGGCCACAAGATAATATCTGGAGGTCACGAAACCAGGTACTAGGGGTCAGACTTCATTTAAGCTAATTACTGATGTAGTGATGTGTTTTCTTAAAGGGTAATTTTACACATTTTTACACATTTCTGCATAATTCAGCGGTTTTAGATGGACCAGTCATTCTGGGTGGGGGTTTGGTGTGAAATTGTGGTTAATTGTCGAAAAATATACAGACTTTTAAGCGATTGGTGAAATTTCCCTTTAATAAAACTGGACTACAGTAGATAAACACATCATGACCTGCATGAGATTGAGATGAAAATCTGTACTCAGACCTTCAACCACATGTTAACACGTCATCATCTAGTCTGACCTATTTGGTGGGGATGCACCGATATAGGAACAACACCAGTGTCCGATATTTTCCATGTACGCATCCGCTGATAACATTTACGCTTATAAATGTAGAATTTGGAGTAAATCTACCTGGGTTAGCATTACAGAGACATACAGCACTTTGTAGAGGGTAACAAATGCAGTAGGATCAATCAAATGTAGATATTTTAGGACTGTAGTTCAATATTCAGGATCAATTATCAGACAGCTCTGCTTATCGATCTGATACCGGTACGGTTCCAATATCCTCGTGCATCCCTGCTGTTTGATCCGCTCAGATTCACTGACTGAAATTGTGTTGCATGACTTGCTGTGTAATTCACTGTAATTTGTCTTCTTCCACTAATGCTCCACTAACCTGCAGAGTTTCAGTAGGGTTGTAGTATAGCTGGGAGAGAGGAGGGCGGTAGCAATCAACTAACGAAAAATGGCCTCCACTGCCAGTGAGAATTCCAGTCCGCGACACAAACTCAGCAGATATGGTAAGTCGTGCTGCAGTGATTGGGTTCATGGGTTCATGTTCACCCCCTCATAAAACACGCCGTCCCCACAGAGCTGTAGGCCTGAGCCAGTCTGGGTACCAGTGCTGGCCTGGGATCACTTCACTCGTATCATAGCGTATAATATAGCATTAATATCCATTTCTGTGATATTCTATACTATAATATTTAGAATTGATTGTACATGATGTGTCCAAAAGTTTGTGGACACCTGCTCCTCCAGTTTCTATTAAACTAAAGTAAAGTCTATTAATAGTTATTAAAAGTTTGCCCCTATTTGCTTCCAAGGGGAAGGTGGTGTTGTTATCCACTACGCTACACGGTGATGGTAGACCCCACTGGAGTCTGTAATAAGGTTATAGGCCCCTGACTTAGAGCTTGTGTTGACATTTGTTTTGGGTCGTTGGACCATGTTCAGATTTTACTTTATAAACATTTAAGCTGATAATTTTGGGCATTTTTGCTTGATCAAACCTGGCTAGTGTGCCCCCTAGTGGTTCAAAATACATCAAAATTGGTGTCTGTAACTCCACTCTAATTGGTGGAGGTCATTTCAATGAGATTCACTGGGACAGATGGGTTTTGCACACATGACTTCCTAGAGCGGAGCAATATGACGATATTTTATCGTATTGTGAAAATTGTTGTTATTGTGATGATGGTATGATGGCCAATGCGCTGCCACTACGGCCCAGGGGTCATGAGTTCGAATCTCGAGCAATGCTGCTTTGCCATCGGCAGACGGAGTCTGAGTGAGCGCAATTGGTCGCGCTCTCTTTTCGGGTAGGTAGATGGCGCTCTCTCTTCTCTCAATACTCTTAAAGCGACGATCGCCAGCATTAGCTGATATGGTGGAGCTGGAGACCCAACGCTTTCCTCCAAGTGTGGCTGACCGACGTCGGCACATCGGCAGCAGCTAGAAAAGAGGGGTGGATGGCTTTATATGTATCGGAGGAGAGTGTCGAACCAAATTAGGAGAAACAGGGAAAATTTACTCAAACAATTAAAAAAACGTTGCATTGTTGTCATAAAATCTTTAGGTTTTCCATTTCTGAGGATTTTTCCTCCATGTAAAGTTTCAGAACCCCTGTTTTAGTGAACAGGGAGTCGTTTCAGACT
Source organism: Salminus brasiliensis (assembly GCF_030463535.1). NCBI lineage: Eukaryota > Metazoa > Chordata > Actinopteri > Characiformes > Bryconidae > Salminus > Salminus brasiliensis. Next base: position 26,109,491 of record NC_132902.1, read on the forward strand.
GCTACACAGCTCATTGATAAACTAAAGGAGCAACCTTCAGACCCCGAACACGTCCTGGTGAGACAAAATCTGTGTATTAGCCAATCATATCTTTATCGCCTCCCTGTGTCATCTTTTTCTATCGATTTTTCAATCAGCGCTGTTCTTAGAAGGTTACTTAGCAACTGGAATCGGGTCTCTCCGGGCTGTGCGGTAGAACCTAAATGAGATGAATCTCTCATTTTCCTGTTGGATGTGCGGCGCTTTAGACGGAGTTATCTTAAAAGCGATGGCTTTGTCCCTGCTACTTAAAAGCTGATGGAAATTATGCTAATTTGCCCGGAAATGGGAATTTTCAGTACCTGAGGTATTGACCCTGGGTCGATTCCATTAAAATGTAAATCACTCCAAAGTTAAATGTGTCTGAAATGGTGCTTTCAGCTGAAGGGGTTTTCCCTCAGAGTCGCTCTCTGCCTCAGAGCCAAACCAAATTCACGGCTGCTGGACCTCCGTGTTCGTCCGGGCTCGAACCGGACGCTCGAGAGATTTTCCTCCTACCCCTCCTCATCCAGTCCACCTGCTTCCTATGGCGTTAGGCTATTTTCCAACCTTAATTCTATCCATTAGAATTAAACAGGCTGTTACTGCTTCTCTTAGACTGATATGTAAATTAGCTCTGTTCTGGTTGGCTGGCTTGTTGAAAACTCTAGTTATAACTTCAGCCTAAATGGGTTGAGCGGATGTAGCCCGAATGGGTGTGGCTAAACTGCTGTAGCCTGAATGGGTGTGGCTAAACTGCTGTAGCCTGAATGTGTGTGGCTAAACTGCACCTCATCCCCAACTCCCTAACTCATCCCAAAAGTACTGGATGGAGCTCCTCCACCATCATTCCAGAGAACACAGTTCTTCCACTGCTCCACAGCTCCTCAATGCTGGGGGGCTTTATACCCCTCTAGCCCACTCCTGGAATTAGACAGCATGGAGCCAATAGGCTCATGATGTTCATCAGCTCCAGAGAGTCCTATTCTATTGGCAGTACTTCTTCTCTACAGGGACTAGACAAGCTGTGTGTGCATTTGCACATCTGTATCAGCTATGGGTGCACTCATTAGAGGAGGTGTCCACAAACATTTGGACACTTTTTTTTTTTCCCGGGGGAAAAAACAGACGGCACCAAAGACAATAGAATTAAATATTTATGGTGCCTTTAAGACCAGTATGTAAATGAGCTCTGTTCTGATTGGTCTCAAACAGAATGCAATCGGAAACACTCCTTATAACTTCAGTATGAAGGGGCGGGGCTGAACTGCTATTGGCTGAATAGTATAGTGTGTTTTAGTTTTTGTAACGTCACAAAAAAATTTTATATTTAACAAGATTTAATTAGTAGAAACGATAAAATAAATAAATAAAAATTATAAACAAGATTAAATAATTAAAAACTAATATAATAAATAAAATAATAATATTAATAATAATAATAATTTTTAAATAAGTGCAGAAAGAGATTTCCGTGCTCCAGGCTGTGGAATGTTAATTCTGCTGCTTGAGCTAGTACACTGTAAAAGCAGGTAACGCCGCAGTGGCTCAGAATTTCGAGTGCCCCCCTGTTTGATCAGCACTCTTAGCATCAGCAGCATGCCAAATCAGCGCAGGTGTCGGCTTGTGGGCTGAAGTACGCTCCACAGAGCTCCACAGAGTAAACGGCAGGCTTTGAAGTGCGCACTTCTGCATCATTGCGGCCTCCGAGAGTGAAGCGGTGTCTGTGAATGAACTCAGGTCCTCTAAACTGCTAAGTGTGTGTAAGTCGGTGCAGTGCTGAACCTCTGTGTGTGTGTGTGTGTGTGTGTGTGTGTGTGTGTGTGTGTGTTCTCTGTGGCCAGGCTCCATTTATGAACCCCTCAAACTGTCCATCCTGCACCACGAGGATGAGCCGCTGTGGGAAAAGCTGGACCGCTCCTACAATGCAGGTGAGACATGTGTCCCAGGTGAGGGTACCTGACTGTTGCACGCAGTCGAACCTTCTGATGTCCCTTTTTTTGACAGACCTTTGGGGGTCCAGAGATGACTCCGCCTTTTATATAGGAACTCTATATATAGCTCTACAAGTCCAGACTGACTCCTGCATCAGCCTGTTTGTTCTTCAAGGCTCAGGACCCCACAGGACGGACCACCACAGAGCAGGGAGGTAGTATGTGGGTGGTGGGTCTACATTCTCAGCACTGACAGCAGTGACCCTGACTGACCTGGTGGTGGTGGCGAGTGTGTGTTAGTAGTGTGTGTTGAGCTGCTGGTATTAGGCTAGTGGGTCACCTTGTAGATGCCCATGCACGCCCACGGGACGCTGCTCACGGGATAGGTAGACAGTTTCCAATAAAGTGGCCAGTGAGTGGAAGCACACTATATGTGTTTCCAATAAATTGTCCACTAAGTGAAAGTACAATATAGGTGTTTCTAATAAAGTGGCGAGTTATTGGAAGCACATGGTAGGGTGTTTCTAACACAATCTAACACACACTAACACACTCGCCACCACCAACACGTCAGTCAGTGTCACTGCTGTCAGTGCTGAGAATGTAGACCCACCACCCACATACCACAGTCTGCTCTGTGGTGGTCCGTCCTGTGGGGTCCTGAGCATTGAAGAACGAACAGGGTAAGAGGAGGAGGCTGATAACAGAGTCTGCAGAGAAGCTGATGGACACAGTCTGGACTTGTAGACCTACACAGTGCTCCTGTACGGGAAGTTAAGCTGATTATTGAGTATTGATTATAGTATTGATTGATTATAAGCTGTATTGAGTACAGAAGCGAAGAAGGTGGTGTTAATGAAGTGTCTGGCTGTATATCGTGTTTTAGCCGGTCAGTAACAGTACCTTCATTGCTGTCTGTGTGTGTGCCTGTTCGGCAGGCTGTACAGGTGGTCTGTAATGAATGAATAAACTGGGAGAAACAGTTTAAATTAAAATGGGTTCAGCTCAGATAAACAAAGATATGGTTAAAATTAAGATGCTTTAAAAAAAAAAAATCTATACACGTCCCGCAGCAGCCTCCATCTCTCACCCTCACTCTCTCCTCCAAATCAGTGCCAGCTGTTGGATGAAGGGGGCTGTAGATTAGCCGTGGCAGCGCGGTGTTTCCTCTGTGTGGACGAACAGAGGGATTATTATTATTCATTCAGGTTAATGTTTTGATCAGAGATGAAATGAAACAGCGGTGAGTTTTACAGCTAATCAAAAGGCCGTTTCAGCTCCACTGCATCTGTTTCCTCACAAACGCTGATAAATTACACACACAGTAAATTAGTCTTCTGTGTTCGGCCTCGGTTCTGCTGGAGGGCTTCCTCAGGAACTCGGTCTGCTCGTCCTCCTGAACGTCAAAGACTTCGCATCTGTACAGTTTACCCTTACACAGAAGTGACCAGGAGGTGGTCATAATGAAGTGGCCAGTGAGTGGAAGTACGAAGTAGGTGTTTCCAATAAAGTGGCCAGTGAGTGGAAGTACAAGAAGTAGGTGTTTCCAATAAAGTGGCCAGTGAGTGGAAGTACGAAGTAGGTGTTTCCAATAAAGTGGCCAGTGAGTGGAAGTACGAAGTAGGTGTTTCCAATATAGTGGCCAGTGAGTGGAAGCACTAGGTAGGGTGTTTCTGTTAAAGTGGCCAGAGAGTGGAAGCACAAGGTAGATGGTTTCCAATAAATTGTCCACTGAGTGGAAGTACAAAGTTGGTGTTTCCAATAAAGTGGCCAGTCAGTGGACGCACTAGGTAGACAGTTTCCAATAAAGTGGCCAGAGAGTGTACAAGATGGCCAATGAGTGGAAGCACTAGGTAGGGTGTTTCTGTTAAAGTGGCCAGTCAGTGGAGGCACAAGGTAGACGGTTTCCAATAAAGTGGCCAGTGAGTGGAAGCACAAAGTAGGTGTTTCTAATAAAGTGGCCAGTCAGTGGATGCACAAGGTAGGGTGTTTCTATTAAAGTGGCCAGAGAGTGTACAAGATGGCCAGTGAGTGGAAGCACAAGGTAGGGTGTTTCTAATAAAGTGGCCAGTCAGTGGATGCACAAGGTAAAGCTGTATGTCAGCTGTGGTTAAAGGAATTATGTTGTTTGCTGATTTCATGCTGTTGATCTTCTCCGTGTGATGGCGTGATGTATTCATAGCATAAAGTGCAGCATAAATCTGAGGGAGTGGTGTCGCGTTCGGAGTGGCGAGAGTAGATGGTTATGAGGCTCATCTACAGTCTACAGATCCACAGGACACAGTTCCCCCGTTCAGTGATGGACTGCTTTAAAGGTGGGGAAAATATGAATGATTACATAT
>NC_132902.1:26118784-26173784 GCF_030463535.1 Salminus brasiliensis
AAAGGGATGGGTATGGGCAGAAGGATGCACTTTAAATGGGTATGGGTGTATATGTGTATGGATGGGGTCTATATCAGCAAAAAAATAAAATTCTTTGCTGTTGTGCAGACGTATCGATGATGACATGGGCCGTACACATGAGCTGGAGCATTCGGCCATCAAGTGCATGCGGGGCATCCTCTACTGCTACATGCGGCAGTCTGACAAGGTGAGTATATATGTGTGTGTGTGTGTGTGTGTGTGTGTGTGTGTGTGAGAGAGAGAGATAAAGTGTGTATGTGTGTATTGTGTAACAGCTTCAGGAATGGATTAGTGCCGTTATCATTTATCACTTTCATTTTGACAGCAGTGGCTGTTGCCTATTGTTCTACTCCAGTCCTGGTGAATAAGCGCCGCTCTGCTCGGCTGTTCTGAGCTCAGACAGTAGGAGCTTGGTGGGACCATGTGTCTGATTAAAGGCCCCTTAAAATTAGAAGCATGTGAAGATAAGCAGGTTGCTGCATATGTTCCTTTATACTCCGTTGTGCTTTTGTGAATGCGTTCAGTGTTGTGTTAAAATCTGCGCGGGCTCCCTGCCCAGTCTGCTGGTCGGCGGGGGGTGTTTGAAGTGTTTCAGTGAGTCCAAAATATTTAATATACCTTGTTAAAAGAAGTCCGTATTGAGTTGAAATGGCTTTAATTGCAAATTCTGCGTTTAATTAGTAGTCGTACTGTTTGGTGAGCACATGGGGGTTTCTTTGGTGCACCTCACTGACAGTAATTAATGGAAAACCCATATGGTGCACTGATATATTTTGTAATTAAGTGGAGCTCGTTTAATAGTGGGAGGTAGTTTTACTGAAATTCATTAAGGAATCAAAAAACACTATTATTTGGAATCATGTTTTAATGTTTTAACAAGCAGGTTTACCTCCCACACTATCACACTTATCTCTGTGAAATTACACTATATATTACAGTATATACACCAATCAGCCATAACAATAAAACCACTGACGGATGAAGTGAAGAACACTGATGATCTGGGTCCAGTGGCTCCTGTCTGTCAAGGGGTGAATCTATATATTAGGCAGTGAGTGAACAGTCAGTTCTTAAAGGTGTAGAAGAACCAAACTGTGATGTTCTAGATAATCAACTGGGTCAGAACATTATCTCCAGAACATTAGGCAGGTCTTGTGGGGTGTTCCCAGTATGCAGTGGTCACTACCTACCAAAAGAGCTCTGACCGGTGAACCAGCGCCAGGGTCATGGGTGCCCAGAGCTCATTGTTGCTCATGGGTGTCCCACCTCACCTCACAACCTACAGGACTTGTCTTGAAGGGTGCAGGGCTTGAAGGCTCAGAGCAGTTTTGGCGGCACCTTTGCGGGTGACCTACTTAATATTAGGCAGGTGGTTTTAATGATATGGCTGATCGGTGGAACTGCTGTCTGTAACTAGAGACTGCAGTTCCAGTTTTGTCCATGGGTTCCATGTTGCCCATCAATGATGCACATCAGGGTCCCACCATGGTCAGTAATGGGACCAGGTTGGGTTGAACATGGGCCCCATCTGGGTTGGACATTTTGGCCCCATGTGAGATTAAGGTGGGCTGTAACGATGGTGCACATTTGGGGAATCCCAGCTGGGTCCCCGTAATAAAACATATGTACAAACCCACTCAGAACCCATGCCCACCTGGAACCCACCTAGTCAATGTTGTTGCCCCAGCCCCACATGACCATGCCGGCTGGGTTGCTAAGGTGTTGCTATGGCATGTATGTTTGCTGCAAAGGCATTGCTATGGAACAATGGCTGTTAGTGCCAAGCAACCATCGGAGGTCTGAGGTTCGAAAGGAAGCTCATAGCAATCATACTTTGTGTTATGTAGTTCTATCATGATGAGAGAGGGGTCAAATTATTGGGAAAACCCAATTAAAAAAATACACACACACACACGCACACACACACACAGGCCCACCTTTAATGATCAGTAACCCTAACCTTAACCCTATCCCCTAACCCTAACCCTAATCCTATCCCCTAACCCTAACCGCAACCCTAACCGCAACCCTAACCGCAACCCTAACCCTAATCCTATCCCTAACCCTATCCCCTAACCCTAACCCTATGCACTAACCCTATGCACTAACCCTAACCCTATCCCCTAACCCTATCCCCTATCCCCTAACCCTATCCCCTAACCTTTAACTTTAACCTTAACCCTCTTAAGTCCACCTTTAATGATCAGTAACTGTCACTGTGGAGATACTGGACCATAGTCCAGTAGAAAAAGAGAGGTAAAGAGGACTAGAGTCATTAGGCATGCTTCCCCTTGAGGTTGTACTGGGTGTAATGATCAGGCTTTGGGATTAGTCAGCAGTTGAACCCCACCAGTCCTGCTGGGGGTAGTGCTTTCTTTATGAAGCATTAGGCTAATAAGCCTGCTAAAGAACAAAACACACACGTTCAGAGCTGCGTACACCATGCGTACTGCGCTTGTTAAAATAATTCTTAATTACAAGCCTATACAATATAGCAAGTGTTCCTTAGGCGCTAACTATTCTCCTCTCTCTCACACACACACACACACACACACACACAGCTCTGTGTAATCAAGCCACTTTTTTCCTTTGAAATTGTTCCGTTTCATTTACTCCTGACCGCCAAGACCTAATTTGGGAGAAAGCTTTTCCATGTCTTAATTAGAATGCACCGTTTATACAGTTAATTACACAGTGCAGCGCTCATTAGCATCTGTCTCTGCCGCTCACAAAGAACATGGCAGCTTTTTAAGGCAGCGGCTAAGTGCTTCTGCTAGCTGGTTAGCGTTAGATCATCCGCTTCTCAGGTGCACTTAAAAACGCCGGATAGTCCAGAGGACCGCTCGCGCCCAGGCCGAAGGATGCAAGCTGAACTCAGCCCAGAACTGTCTGGGTTGGAAATCTCAACCACACTATATGGACAAAAGTATTAGGACACCTGCTCATTATTCATTATTTCTGCTGAAATTAAGAGGATTAAAAAGAGCTGATCCTGTTTTTGTTGGAGTAACTGTCTCTACTGTCCAGGGATTTTAGATTTTGGAGGAGCATTGCTGTGAGGATTTGATTGAAGTCAGGACAAGAGGGTTAGTGAGGTCAGGGTGATGGATGATGATCATCACCCCACCTCATCCATCCCCAACTGCCTAAAAGGAGCACCACCATCATTCCAGAGAGAACAGTCCACACCCACTGCTCCACAGCTCATGGGGACAGTGGTGGCTCAGTGGTTAGAGCACAGGGCTATTGAGGACAGGGTTGTGGGTTTGACCCAGACTCTGCAAGCTGTCACTGTGTGTGTTAGCTCACTAGTGTGTGTGTGTGTGTGTGTGTGTGTGTGTGTGTGTGTGTGTGTTCACTGCACAGATGAGTTAAAGGCCTAATTCCACCATTACCAAACAGTAATGGTGAATGTAGTTGTCTTGTCTCGTTACGTCATGTCATGTCAATGCTGGGGGGGCTTTAGACCCCCCTACAGGCCACGCCTGGCATTAGGCAGCATGGTGCCAATAGCTTCAGCATGTTTATCTGCTCCAGAGAGTCCTATTCTATTCTACTGGCAGTACTTGTCTACTACAGGGACTAAACACTGCTCATTTGTGTCAGATGAAGGGGTGTCCACAAACATTTGGACATGTAGTGTATGTTCATTTTATTAAAATGCAATTTATTCAAAATAATGAGTCATTGTTATATAAGTGTGCTGAACCTTCAGCCTTGAGGTTCTCTAGGAACCCTGTTGTCATGACTGTAATTCAATTCATGGATGTATAATATTTAATAAAAAGTAATTTAATAAGACAAAGCAAAAAATCTCACAAACACTTAAAATACTCAAAACATGATAAATATGACAATAAGCGGCAAACAAACAACTCGAGTTTCTCATTTTCTCAGGGACGCTGTACCTGAACAGATGCGTGTTGTTGTCATGGCAATGCAAACGAATTTATAGAACAGAATAATTGATTTCTATGATAATTAACCGAAAACAATTAATTGATGCATTTATAATTGCATTGATAATATCAAGAGAAACTGTGTATATGCTGACATGGTAGTCTAGCTCAGTGTATGTAAGCAAATGTTTTTATATACCCAATTATAGGTTATACCCAAACCAATAATAATGCTAATAATAATGCTAATAATAATGCTAATAATAATAATAATAATAATAATAATAATGACGTGGTGACCACTGGTCCAAGTGTCTTTAATTTTCTTGCTTCACTGGTTTAACTTTGCTGCAGACAGTGGTGATGAACAGGTGTTGGGAATGTCACCTCTCTGCCGTGCAGGTGTCTTTATCCCTCTTTTTTCACCTCTGCTCCCGCGAGCGAGGGATTTAGACCTGCGGTGAGATCGGACCTGCTGTTAAACAGCCTGCTGACAGGAGTGAGGAATTAAAAAGGTGGAGCAGGATGTATCTGGGACAGAGGGATGCCTTACATGACCCAGAGAGAGAGAAAGAGAGAGAGGGAGAGAAAAAGTGACAGACAGAGAGAAGAGAGTGCAAAAATGGGCCACTTATTTTTAACACTTTAAATATGCTAGAGGGGTGTGTGTGTGTGTGTGTGTGTGTGTGTGTGTGTGTGTGTGTGTGTGTGTGTGTGTGTGTGTGTGTTGCCATCCGTATGGAAAGGTGACACCGATTTGAGCGGCAGTGTGTAGTGGACAGTCAGTCACTGAGCCACTTAAGCCTGGCCTAACGCAGGGTTTTGTGGGGGGGGGCACTGATAAAGGCAGGGGGGGTTCTCTGATATGTGTGTTTACATTTGCACGTCATTTAGAGCCGTTTATCTGGGCTGTTGGTATGCTTTAGCCTGTGAAACACTATATTTTATCATAATTAATTGATTATTAGGGTTAATAATCACTTTTCATCACTTTTGCATCATCCAACATCCTGACCTCTCTAATGCTCTTGGCGCTGAATACAATCAAATCCTCACAGCAAAGCTCCTCCTCCAAAATGTAGTAGAAAGTCTTCTTCCCTGGACAGTAGAGACAGTTACTCCAACAGGAAAAAGCAAGATCAGCTCTTTTAATCCCCCTGATTTTAGAAGAAACAATGAATAATGAGCAGGTGTCCCAATACTTTTGTCAATACGGTGTAGATTCATTAGATTCATTGTATTGAAACACTGGTGGTGATGAAAACCAGAGGTCGCCTTGACTACAACACAAATATGTGTCTTCTGAGTGTTATATGGTAAAACGGTGGCATTTGGTGCCTCTATTTGTTCGTACGACGCCCTGCATGTATCCCTCCGCCATGAATATATTTTACAAGCAGGTTCTAGAGCCAGACTCTTCTCAGAACTCTGGTAAAACTGTGTCTTCATCACCATTAGGGGGAAGAACTTTAACAGATTGTGCAGATTTTTGGAAGTCCAATTAAATACAGATAGAGGCTGAGCATGGTCTGGACCGAGAACGCCCGTCCACTCTCGCAAGTGGATGTTCCAGCAAGCACGATTCAGAACTCCAGGCTCTAATGCGCTCTGATTAACTGTTGAGGGAAACATCAGCAGAATATGTGGAGATGTCTGGTCTGTTTAAGGAGCCTTTAACTAAAAAAGACATGTAGGACATCTGTCCAGAAAGGCTAAACCTGCCATAACCGATAAGACTGTGGCGTTTATAAATAGTCTTTGCGGAGTAAGCAGCTGTAATATCGCCTCTAGTCCACCCGGCTTCTGGTGTTCAGCAGCCGATTCTGCGGCAGTGTGGCTGATGTGGCTAAGAAGCCGTGCGAGCTTAAAAGCTACAGTGACCCTATTTTGGTTTCCTACAAAGAGGACACTGGGGACGCACAGACGTCCACCCCGGTTGGGATGTTGTGGCTGGGGGGGCTTCAGGTGGGCACAAGTTGTAGGACAGTGCCATCACAGTGCGTGAGACAGAGAGAGAGAGAAAGGCAAAGCTACATTGTATTGACAAAAGTATTGGGACACCTGCTCATTTATTGTTTCTTTCAAAATCAAGGAGTTGATCTTGCTTTTGTTGGAGTAACTGACTACATTGCTACCAGAGGAGCATTGCTGTGAGGATTTGATTGCATTCAGCGACAAGAGGGTTAGGTTTAGGGTTAGGGTAAGATTAGAGGTCAGGATGTTGGAGGAGGAGGAGGATGATGATGATAATCACCACCCCCCCACCTTATTATCCACAACTCATCCCAAAAGTACTGGATGGAGCTCCACCACCACCATCATTCCAGAGAACACAGTTCCACTTCCACTGCTCCACAGCTCCTCAATGCTGGGGGGCTTTATACCCCTCTAGCCCACGCCTGGCATTAGGCAGCATGGAGACAATGGGTCCATTACTGATTATGTGCTCCAGGGAGTCCTATTCTATTGGCAGAATTGCTCTATAAGGACTAGACAAGCTGTGTGTGTGCATTTGCACATCTGTATCAGCAATAGGTGCTTATTAAAGTAGCTGAATGCATTGATGGATTGATTTGATTATCGATTATGAAGCAGGTGCAGGTACATTTAGACCAATAGTCTAAACCCAGCCGCACCTGTTAGCTACTGCAGCTGCAGTGCACAGCCTAGCAAGGAACTCCAGACTGTGAGTGTGTGTGTGTTTGCTGGTGTTTAACTGCAGTGTGAGGAAGAGGAGGAGGAGGAGGAGGTGGAGGTGGAGGTGGAGATGTGTGGAATATCAATAGCCGCTCCTCCCTCACTTTCCTTACTGAGGATTAAAAGAACAGATAGCTCAGTAAGACCGAGCCTCAGATACATATTTAATATGCAGCCTCTCTCTCTCTCTCTCTCTCTCTCTCTCTCTCGCTCTCTTGCTCTCTCTCTCTCGCTCTCTCTCTCTCTCTCTCTCTCTCTCTCTCTCTCTCTCTCTCTCTCTCTCTCTCTCTCTCTCTCTCGCGCTCTCTCTCTCTCTCTCTCTCTCTCTTTCTCTCTCTCTCTCTCTCTCTCTCTCTCTCTCTCTGTCTCTCTCTCTTGCTCTCTCTCTCTCTCTCTTTCTCTCTCAGGTGGAGCGGTTCAAGCAGGACCCGAGTCCGTACACATGTCTGCACTCAGTGTTCAACGTGCACACAGGAGACGAGATCTACCCGTATGAGCAGTACAGCCACCTGCAGGTACCTTCTCAACTGCTTTGTGTCCAAAAAAGTATGCGGACACCTGCTGCTTCAGCAGGTCTTCTGGAATCAGGGGTAATAATTGAAGTTGTGTGGTTGGTGTGGCACAACAGATAACACCACCACATGCCAGTGAGCTACCTCGCCATGTGGAAGACTGGGGTTCGATTCCCGGTCTGGGTGACTTTGCTGCGCTACACCAATAAGAGTCCTTGGGCAAGACTCCTAACGCCACCACACTGGCCCACCTCTGTAATACGAGTGACCTTGTAAGTTGCTCTGGATAAGAGCGTCAGCTAAATACCATAAATGTAATGGAAATGTAATGTAATTGAGCCTTAATTAGAACTACTCCCCCTCTTTGCTTCAGTTATAGCCTTTATCTGATCTACATATCTAATGGTTCTCATTCTGACGTCATTTTAAAAATAGAAGTTGAGAGAGTTGCTTATTTCTAGATGATTTCTAGATTTACTTGTTTTAAGTGATTTTATCAAATGAAATTAAATTGAAATTAATGTGTAATTAATTGTCTTGCTTTAAAATTAAGCGCTGATTGATTCACTGAAGATTAATTAAATAGTATTAATCTTAATTACTTAAAATTACCTGTACAGAATGTCTGGAAACAGGTGAAATCTTACTCAATTCTGTTTTACCTGTCTTAAAATGAGGCATCTTTGATATTTAGACTGCATTTACGATGTAGTTCAGATGATTTTCTCAGTGTATATGCTTTGAAACATTGCTGTGAAGTGGATTTGATTGCATTCAGCCCCTACAAGAGCATCAGTGGGGTCGGATACAGATGTAGGATAGTATTTGTTGGGTCTGACACTTCAGCTCGTCCCGAAGATACTGAATGGAGCTCCATCATCATCATCATCATCATCGTCGTCGTCATCACTCCAGAGAACCCCCTCAGCCCAATCCTGGGGGGCTTTAAACCCCTCCAGCTCACTCTCAGCATTGGCCTCAACAGTGACCTTCGAGTCCTTAGAGTCTCCAGAGCATTCTGTTTTAGTGGTCAGTGCTTTTCACAGACCACTATAGAGGTCACCCCCTCGTTAGAAAGAGTGTCTGGACACTTTTGGACACTTTAAGTGCATCTACTCTTAGTACAGTCACGCAGTTTTTCTCCAAATGTTTAGAAAGAGTGATTAGATAAAGGTCATGGCATAAGTGAGATGGTAATGATTCACTCCGTGTCTGCTGGAGGTGGTTTCTCCGGGTCGGCCCCGTCTCGTTATATATTATAGATTAGCTCCACTGAGTGCTGCAGTGAATTTAGCGCTATTGGCAGGCTGCCTGTTTACTGCATGTGTACAGCACTGACACCCACCGCTAATCAATTCTGCACGACTGCATCACTTAAGTATGAGAAAGGGCAGGCGTTCAGGGAAACCGCTTCAGATTAGCTCTGATGCCCAACACTCAAATCCTTCCATTTCTGCTTCCTGTACAGACTTATCAGGAATGCGGTGAATGCAGATGTGAGGACAGCTGTGCTTAAAGCGGGAGTCTGATCACCAAAGTTCTTCATCATGTTTCAAATATCGTCAATTAGCCAATTAGGCTAATGTAGCTAACGGTAAAATATAGGCGAATACCCCACCAGTTAGCATTGTTATTTATGTACACTACATGTCCAAATGTTTGTGGACACCCCTTCTAAAGAATGCATTCCGCTGACAGATGTGCAGATGTGCAAATGCACACACACAGCTTTTCTAGTCCCTGTAGAGAAGTAGTACTGCCAATAGAATAGGACTCTCTGGAGCAGGTCAACATCATGACCCTATCGGCACCATGCTGCCTAATGTCAGGCGTGGGCTAGAGGGGTGTAAAGCCCCCCAGCATTGAGGAGCTGTGGAGCAGTGGAAGAACTGTGTTCTCTGGAATGATGGTGGTGGTGAAGCCCCATCCAATACTTTTGGGATGAGTTGGGGGAGTTGAGGATGATGAGGTAGGGTGCTGTTCGTCTATTCAACGTCCTTACTAATGCTGAATGCAATCAAATCCTCACAGCAATGCTCCTCCTCCAAAATCTAGTAGAAAGTCTTCTTTTCTGGACAGTAGAGACAGTTACTCCAACAGAAGCAGGATCAGCTCTTTTTAATAGCCTTGATTTCAGAGGAAACAATTAAATGAGCAGGTGTCCCAATACTTTTGTCCAAATAGCACAGTTCTTCCACTGCTCCACAGCTCCTCAATGCTGCTGGGGGGGGGGGGGGGGGGGGGGCTTTATACCCCTCTACTAGCCCACGCCTGGCATTAGGCAGCATGTACAGATCTGCATATCTGCAGTGTGTACAAGTTACAGTGGATGAATGCGTCCATTAGAAGGGGTGTCCACAAACATTTGGACATATGGTGTAGCATAGCTCACCACAGCAATAGCAATCAGGAAACTGGAATTGTGTCCATTATCTTGTCCAATAACTCAAGCAACACGGTTTGAGGAGAGTGTGTGATGCCTACAGTGCCTACAGTTAGCATCATGCTAAGGGGTAGGTGGAAGCTTCCATTACTCTGCCACTTTAACCAGACTCTCTCTCTCTCTCTCTCTCTCTCTCTCTCTCTCTCTCTCTCTCTCTCTCTCTCTCTCTCTCTCTCTCTCTCTCTCTCTCCATTGCAGATTGATGCCGTGTCTCTGTTCCTCCTCTACCTGGTGGAGATGATTTGTTCAGGTCTCCAGATCATCTACAACACTGATGAGGTACGGAAAGAAAGACCCTCCTCCCCTCCCTTCTCCAGTTTATGAGAAACACCCTCGTCCATAGAAAGATGACCCACGGGCATTCCAGCACAAATTGGAGCTGTGTGTGTGTGGGGTAATGGTGTTGGTGGCTGCAGCCCAGCCATTGTCACACACTGTAATAGCTGCAAAAGAATAGTCAGTGGGGACGTGACTGCTGCCAGCAAACCATGCTTTACTGCCAACATGCCGCCTTTTCCTCAGCTGCCACTGCCCCGCCTCTCTGTTTTGGCCACGGGCTCGTTCCTAAAGCGTCCGCCCAGGGGAGTACACCACACGGAGATGATATCCCATGTAAAGCTACGCTGTCATTGTAACCCCTGCACCTTTACCTGACAGCAGCCCAGTGTTTAAACGCAGTATCGCATCGAGCCCCAGTGCTTTGAGGATGTCAACACTGGGGGCGTTGCAGTCTGGCAGTTTCACACTGCAGTAACCTTGATAAAAACGGCACGGTGGGTTGATGTCACAGTATAATGCAAGTGGTTATTATATGGGGTGCAGGTGGCAGGCAAATGCAATTTTTTTATTTTGTATTTATTTATTTATTTATTTATTTATTTATTTATTTTTATAAGCTCCCTTATTATAAGAAATGCAAATGGTTTGTTAAGGTCTGGTTCTTTGTGGACTTTTCCAAATGATTCATTTGCAATGCATTAGAATCTCCTATATTATTCAACTTATATAATTTAACTTATTATATTATATATTATATATTATATTTGTATCTGATTTATATCATTTTTCCATTTTCTTTTTCTTATTCTAATGATTTTTCTTGCTGGATTTGCATTGTGTGACTCGTCCTGCAGTTTTTGACACATTGACACCATTCCAATTCCATATATATATATATATACACCTGAGCTTTTGGACCAGCCATCTCTTGGCCAAACATTTTGGTGGGCTTGTTTTTTTGGGGGGTGGGGTGTTTGCACCTGTTTTTAGTGAGCCTCCACAGCGCCCCCACATTATGGCTCTCTTAAATGCACATGAGGGAATGAGCTCATTTCAGCCTAGCACTTAACTCTGACGGGTGAGTAGAAGCTCAATGTAGGGTTTTGAGAAAGGAGATTCTAATAAAGTGGCCAGAGAGTGAAAGCACAAGGTAGGGGTTTCTAATAAAGTGGCCAGAGAGTGAAAGCACAAGGTAGGGGTTTCTAATGAAGTTATTTGGCTGTGTACTAGAATGATTGGACACATCCTGATTTTGAGATACCGTCCACATCTCTAAATACTCGCTGTAGGGGGCGTTACTATTTTCTGGTGGTGCACTATTCTACTGTGCAGCAACACCTGCCACAGCATTCAGCCTCAGAAGCTTTCAGAGGAGCATCTAAACAAGGCTAGCGTTAGATTAGGTCAGTAAGTGGAAGGTCGCAGTGGTGATCCAGGCCCAGTTTTAGAGTGTGTATCTGTAATAGTTGTTTAATCTCTTGCTCCCCGCTCCCCGATGCCCTCGTGGAAACCGCAAGACTTCATTAATTCCATCTTTCATTCCCGGCGCATGCTCTCCGGGAGATTTACTCAGAGCGTCGGCTATAGGATAATTGCAACTTTTATTTATCCGGTGGTGTTTGGCTTTATCTTCAAAACGAGAGTTCCTCTCCACCGTGGAGTTTGAGAGGCAATTACTGTTTACATGTGCTTTGTTTACCGTACCGGCAGCAGCGCCGCACAAACCCAGCCGGCCTTATAAACACGAGCGCGCTGCCAGTGTCGCTTTTATTTGGGGTTTCGTGCTATTTTGCAAGGCAAACCTTAATTGGCGTGTTTAAGCAGTGCCCACTGGGCTGCATAACGCAATTTAAAAAAGCATGGCTGTTAAATCAGCAAAGCAATCCATGCATTTATTAAACAGATAGTAGAACAAATGGAAAGGAAATAGCAGATTTGGTTGGTTATTCCTGCCCGGTGGCTCGCAGTGAATGCTTGTGTGTAATCTCATTAGAGGAACATTGGCTCTTACTCTGGGTGTAGTGTATGTTTGTGGGTATGTTTGTGGATATTGGCCAATTTGTTGGAAACCTCTCCTGTGTAGCTCCACCTTGCTGGAGACTGAAGCCCATCTGTTGATGCACAGTTTGCTCTTGGCTTAATGTTTTTATCTTTTCCGCCTAGCACTGAGCTCTGACGGGTGTGTAGAAGCTTAAGGTAGGTGTTCCTAATAAAGTGGCCAGTGTAGAAGATCAGAGTATGGGTTTCTAATAAAGTGGCCAGTGTAGCGGTTTGAGGTATGGGTTTCTAATAAAGTGGCCAGTGTAGAAGTTTAAGGGTACAGGTTTCTAATAAAGTGGCCAGTGTAGAAGTTTAAGGGTACGGGTTTCTAATAAAGTGGCCAGTGTAGAAGTTTAAGGGTACGGGTTTCTAATAAAGTGGCCAGTGTAGAAGTTTGTGTTATGGGTTTCTAATAAAGTGGCCAGTGTAGAAGTTCAAGGGTACGGGTTTCTAATAAAGTGGCCAGTGTAGAAGTTTGTGTTAGGGGTTTCTAATAAAGTGGCCAGTGTAGAAGTTTGTGTTAGGGGTTTCTAATAAAGTGGCCAGTGTAGAAGTTTAAGGGTACGGGTTTCTAATAAAGTGGCCAGTGTAGAAGTTTAAGGGTACGGGTTTCTAATAAAGTGGCCAGTGTGGAAGATCAGAAAGGCTGAATGTGAGACGGGCTCTGCATGCGGCAGGCGTGGACGTGGGAGCTCTCCTCTGTAAATGAAGGGAGAAGTGAGGAGAACGCCGGAGTTGGAGACTGATTTAACTTTGTTTATGTGTTTGTGTTCAATTACAGTGAAGCAGTGGCTTTGCTCTCCAGTGCTGCTTTCTGTCAGACGGGCCGAGAGAAAATAGAGGCACCCCGGGCCAGAGTGTTCATTAAGAGCCTGTAGAACTCCACACATTAATCATTTTACTCCAACCTAAAATAAAAACCTGTGCATCCCCAGTCTCCGCGCTCCTCCTCCTCCTCCATCTCTCCTCATCTCCCTCTCCTTTTCCTCTCTGCCCCATTTTAGCGTGCTTTAGGGGCTCTCTGCTCTCCCCGTGTTAAATTAAAGCCCGTGTCAGTCATTGCTCCCCTGGCGCATGCTCATTTCCCCACTTTCACCCCCTAAAGTCATCATTCTTTTTGCTGCTTGTTTTTCCTGTGGCCTGTTTCCACCATGACAGAGGTGGTGGTGGTGGTGGTGGTGGAGGAACGGGTTGGGGAGGGGGGTGTATTCCTCCCATGTTGCTTTTGGCTTCCAGCGGCACCGGTACCACCCACCCATATGAGTGATGAATTACTGGAGTTTCTGGAAGACGGTGCTGTAGATCATTACTCATGTCTGATTCTTATGGGTAAATAAGGCGATGGTGAGAACACCCCGCAGGAGTGGAAACGTATAGGCTAATGCAATAAAGTGGATATGGTGTGTGTATGCAGATATAGTTTATTCAGTGTATATTTAAATATTATACATTTTTAAATGTAGTTTTTAATATTAGTAGGAAAAAAAACAGTTATTGGAATGTAATTAATTTTGTAGTTAATCATTTTATCAGTACCTAATGAATGAAGTCATATGTGTGTGTGTGTGTGTGTGTGTGTGTGTGTGTGTATATATATTAAATTATGTATTTATTTATTTTTCCTGGAGAATATATTGCATTGTAATTTTTAATAGTTTCCTATTTTCCTACTAATTAGTTCAAACCTGTTAAGATGCACAGAAACACAGACTGGGCATCATTAATTTGGTCTACTTATTTTTATACGTAGAATGAAATTATTTAATGTGATGGTTATAGATCATAAATTATGTATGGATCATTGGTGTATTTAAATAATCTAAAATAAATAATAAATAAAAAAATAGAATAGATTTTCAGTGGAAGTTAATGTCAGATTTTATTCCGGGTCATTTTGGAGCATTTCTATTGATCCATTCATCATGAAATTCTGATACCATATAAAAAATGGCAGCAAATAGTAGTAATAATAATAATAAACAAAATAAACTATTTAAATTCTGATACAATATAAAAAAATGTTAGAAAATAACTACTACCACTACTACTACTACTACTAATAATAAACAAAAACAATTTAAATTCTGATACAATATAAAAAATGTCAGCAAATTAATAATAATAATAATAAACAAAAAAAGACAATATAAAAATGTCAGCAAATGCATAATAATTATTATTATTCATTTGCTGACATTTTTTATATTGTATCAGAATTTCAGTAGTTTTTTTGTTCGTTATTATTATTGTTATTATTATTATTATTATTATTATTATGATGTATTGTTTATTTTGTTGGATTCACACTGTAAAACGATTCAAATTAAGTATAGTTAAAGTTCTGATTTGGGGTGTGTGTGTGTGTGTGTGTGTGTGTGTGTGTGTGTGTGTGTGTGTGTGTGTGTGTGTGTGTGTGTGTGTGTGTGTGTGTGTGTGTGTGTGTGTGTGTGTGTGTGTGTGTGTGTAGGTGTCCTTCATCCAGAACTTGGTGTTTTGTGTGGAGAGGGCGTATCGAGTACCGGACTTTGGGATGTGGGAGAGAGGGAGTAAATACAACAACGGCAGCACTGAGCTCCACTCCAGGTCAGTCTCACACATCTGCTCCGTTCAGAAATATAAATAAAATTATTATTTTAAAACTTTATTTATATTTTATTTTATTTTATTTTATTTATTTATTTATTTATTTATTTATACGTTTTATTAGAAGAAGAGGGTGGGTGGTGGCAGACCCTCAAAAAAACCCTTCTTTTTCACTTCTTTTTCCTCCTGACTTCTGAGATTATATTGGTTCAATAAGGGTTTAATGTACAAATATTTTATTCTGAGTCATTTTCTGTTGGTCTATTAATCATGAAATTCTGATATGGCTCAAAAAAACAACAGCAGCCAGATTCACATTCTGGAGAAAAGTGATAAGTGCAGAGGTAAAAGTACGCTAGGTGGGCCATAACCTGGAAAAGTCTAGAAGCAGCTCTCTACAGAAGGTGATATTCCAGTTTCTTCTCCACTGGACCAAACAATAACAGAAGATACTCGTCCACACTTACAGAGGTTCATATCAGCCCAGGCCAGAAGCCACCCTCCTCGCTGGTCTCGGCTCATTTTTAGAAAATAGATTTATAACGTTCTATTTAACAGAGCGCAGTAAAGAAACGCCACACCAGCACGGCTGCAGACCCTCCGTCCAGCAGAGCTCTGTGCCAAGCTTCCCCCCATCAACCTGTTTCTTATCTCCAAAACACATAGCATCTCCTCCGAGAGGCAATTAGAGTATCGACTCCTTCAGTCAGCTTTAAAAGCCCAAAGAAAATATCACATTTAGCATTTCAGGGAATGAGTCAGAGGAGCCTTTCAGGAACAAAGAGCTTGACGCAAGGCAATTTAGCAGACTATTACTTACTTTGTGTTAAAGTCACTTTTAAGTCTATTGAAAGGGTGATAAATCAGGACCAGCGTTGCACTGGGCTGTGCTTTAACAGCTCTTGTCACTTGTATATATAAAGCAATTTCACAAATAAGTATATTAGTCAATACAGATGCATCCTTTACTGAGCTGCTTTAATCTAATTAGAAACCTCCAGAACAAATAAACCACCTAAATATCAGTGCAGATATTCCAGAATGATGCTTTCCACCTCGTATTATTATTATTATTTTACAGTGTCTCGCAAAACCCCTTAAAATCATTAGATTCTGCATTGAGAATGACACTTCCACAGAGTGTTCCTGCCAGGACTTTTATTGCAAACCAGTCTGCTGTCAGATATCTGCTGGTTTTCTGCCTCTCAGCACATTTAAGAAAAAAAAATGCACACCAGTAGGGCAGATAACAAGTCGGGGTGGGCGGGGCTTAGTGAGAAGTGGGCGAGGCAGAAAATAGCCAATGTAGGGTCAACGCTTGGAAGGTTGCTTGCCGCCCACCACAACATAATAATACTCATAGCAGTGGATTTCATCAGTGAGGCGGCGTTATAGACGCAAACTAAATTCTCAACCTCCAGGGGGCGCACTAGCTAGGCACAAATTTGTCAGGCAAGCTGGGAATCCAGCGGGAAATTCTGCACTGGAAGCTCAGTGAAGGCGGTCTGAGATACTGCGCATGGTCTGGAAGAAGTGGGTGGGTCTACTAAATGGGTAGGCAGGGTTATGCAGTGGTCAGTACCTACCAAAAGTGCTCCAAGAAAGGACAACCGGTGAACCAGCAGCAGGGTCACGGGCGGCCATAGCTCATTGATGCTCATGGAGGCCCCGCCCACCTCACAGCTTCCAGGACTGTATGGAGAATCTGCAGCTAATCTTAGTTAGTCTTGGTGCCAGATACCACAGCAGGACACCTTCAGAGGTCTTGTGGAGTCCATGCCTCGATGGTTTAGAGCTGGTCAGGTGGCCTGAGGGAGGATGGGGACCTTCTCCTCCTACACTATGTTAAGCTGCTCTTGTAGGTGAATGAAGGCGAGGCTTGCTTCCTGGCTGTGGCGAGAGAGTGAGAGAGTGGGCAGGAGGCCAGAGAGAGGAGGTGATAAATGCTTTCCTGCATTAGTCTTAAATCATCATCCTCCAGACTCGAACAAAGAAAATGAAAGTCATTTTGCTGCTGTGTGAGTCATCACTTTCAGATTACACTGAAACCGTGCCAGATTTCTCCGAGTGAGAGCCGTGAGCTTCAGGGGCCTTTCAGCAGCTCGCACTCGTCCCAGAAAAGAAGACACGAGTTGAATTTTAACTCGCCGAGGTTCATCCAGCTCCACTGAGGAATACTGATTCTCCTTCTTTCCTATTCGTTCCTTTATCCACTGAATCAGACCCCCCCCCCCCTCCTTTTTACCTTTATTTATTTCTGCAAATGCAACGTATTCAATCAGCAGCTGGCAGCGCTCGCCTTTACGTCCGTGGAAGTTTGCTCTCCGTCCCGACACAAAATCAATAGCGCCTCAGCAGAAGCTCTGGCGCTCGATTGTGGTCATAGCTGCTGCTGTGTGTGTGGGCCGGTTAGGACAGCGATGGTCTGACGTGGCAGTGGGGGGGCAGCGTGATTTATTGATCTGAAGGTGGTCAGTGAAAGGTTTTGAAAGGTTCCAATCGATTATCATAATAATCAATCATGCATGAGCTCATTATTTATTTTTATGATTTAATGATCATGATTTTTCACACATGCAGACGTGAGCTATTTTGATGATGCTTGTGGAGCATTTGACATGGGGTACACTATATGTCCAAATGTTTGTGGACACCCCTTTTAATAAATGCATTCAGCTACTTGAAGTTGCACCCATTGCTGAAACAGATATGCCAGTACACACACACAGCTTGTCTAGTCCCTGTAGAGAAGAAGTACTGCCAATAGAATAGGACTCTCTGGAGAAGATAAACATCATGACCCTATTGGCACCGTCCTGCCTAATAATGCCAGGCGTGGGCTAGTAGAGGGGTATAAATAAAGCCCCCCAGCATTGAGAAGCTGTGGAGCAGTGGAAGAACTGTGTTCTCTGGAATGATGGATGGTGGTGCTGGTGAGTTGGGGAGTTAGGGATGATGGGGTGGGGTGGTAATCATCATCCAGTATCTTGACCTGCCTAACGTTCTTGTTGCTGAATGCAATCAAATCCTCACAGCAATGCTCCTCCAAAATCTAGTAGAAAGCAGGATCAACTCTTTTTAATACCCTTGAATTCAGAAGACACCACGAGTGGGCACGTGTCCCAATACTTTTGTCCATGTAGCGTAGCTTGTTCAAGTACTGTGGGAAGTTGAAGAAAACAGAAATGACAGATGTAATTCGCTTTGTTAAACTTCAAAAGAGCGCAGCCGTGGATCAAAGCCATTATGGGAATTGATATCCTGGACAAAAGAGGGCGCTCTCTTCGGCTCAGGCTGTCTTTACTCCTCTAAGTGCTCTGAAATGACAGATGTAATGTTCTTTTCTTGACCAGAAAGGAGTTGCTTGTAAAAATCGATGGTACCACTGATCTGTTCTTTTGCCTTGCAGTTCTGTCGGGCTGGCCAAGGCAGCACTCGAGGCGATCAATGGATTCAACCTGTTTGGAAATCAGGTAGGTTAGATCGTTTTCCAGTGTTCTCGGGTACGTTCTTCCCTCAGCGTCTTCAATCAAGGAGACGAGGCTTCAGCCTCAGGCCCAGAATGAGATAATGGTTAATCGTTTAATTGGTTATCCATTCAGAGTGTTTGTGTCCTTAACTGATTAGATTTGACCCCCAGAGTAGTGTGTGTATGTGTGTGTGTGTGTGAGCTGCATGTCCACATTGGTCCACACTAAAGATCTGTGCTGCCTGAGTAATCGCCTGTTCAATCCCCAGTGATGCCACAGCCATATGTCAGTGACCGCAAGTTCCAGAGAGCATCACTGAGGGGTCTTGTGGGATTGTGTGATGACTGAAATGGGAACACTCTCCCTCCCCCAAAATGTTTGTTATATAGGGCCCTGCTGCAAGATAAGAAGTCTTAGGGTGTGTTTATACCTGTAGTTGGGGTCTCTTGGTCTTCTCTCTTGCAAGTAGAGATCTGGGCCGTGCAGTAACATGGTCCAGATCTCAGTATTAAACAGGATGTTGACGTAACGTACACTCGCTAATTTGGGCACAGGACAGCGTTCCGGTTAAAGCTGTAAAATCTGACGTTGCCGTGGCTGCGTCCCAACTCTCCCACGCCTTTACCTAACTGAGGGAACCACGGCTGCGCTTGTCGTTCTAATGGTGGCGATGTGATGTGTGATCGTGTGTGATTTGGGACACAGCCCAGACGTCAGACAGAAGACATTAAGCACAGAAACGTGAGCAGGAGACTCACCTGTGCCCAATCTATGTGCCTATGGTACAGTCATCTTGTGACATCACATCCTGTGGTTGCTTGTTTTGGTGCTTGGGTTTGTATTGTGTTCATACCTGCTCAGGTGAACTCGGCCTGCTTGTTCGGTGAGCACCAGAGTTGGAAAAAAAGCGGCGTTTACAAGTACTCAGTGATCCGCACTAACAGTCTATAACAAAGTATCATTAATAATAATATAACAATAAGTATTATTATTATTTTATTATTATTATTATTATTATTATTATTAGTAGTAGTATTATATGTTTGTTATATTATATGTATTTTATTTATATAATGATTTATTTTATATGGATTATAAAACAAAAACAAATGGTTTTATGGTAAAATATAATTAATATGCATTGCTGTTCTTATATATGTACATGCAAATAAATTTATATTTTTAAATATATAATATAATATTATTAATAGTATAATATAATATATTATTTATTTGTATTTATATGTAATTATTTATTTTATATGGATAATTTAAAAAACAAATGGTTTTATGGTAAAATATAATTAATATGCATTGCTGTTCTTATATGTACATGCAAATAAATTCATATATTATTAATATATAATATAATGTTATTAATATTATAATATAATATTATAGTTATTTTTTATTTATATTTATTTATATATGTATATAATTATTTATTTTATGTGGATAATTAAACAAAACAGAAACAAATGGTTTTATGGTAAAATAATTAATATGTATTGCTGTGCTTATATATGTATATGCAAATAAATTCAAGTAGTTTTTGGGGGGGGGGTTTGGGACTGTTTGCCACACAACACCATGCATGTATCCCTCCACCATTAACAAATTTTAAAATACGTTCTAGACCCGAAGTCTTCTCAGAACTCTGGTAGAACAGGGTCCCGGGCATCAGGCAGTGTCTTGGGGGGAGCTTTTGGAGGTTCAGACGGCTGCTTCCATTTACCCCCACTGTGAACAGTTCTGACTGGGTAAGGTTATCTAGAACCAAGCTTTTAACCCCCAGACCCCCCAAACCCACCAGACCCCACCCCCCACTCTGCCTGACTCTGTCTCACATCTGAACTGTTCACATTTTGGTGGACTTCCCCATTAAACAGAAGTCTGCTCAAGGTTGATTGGGGATGAAAGGGTTAACGCTGCTTGCGGCCTCTCTTCCTCCTCAGACTTCTGAGAGTTCTGCTCTCTGATGTAGTGGAAGCACATTTCCTCATCAGCTCTGTGTCTTTATGCCTGTAGGGGGCCGATGGTTGTCTGTTAAATGAACACGCTCCAGTGTGGTGATCCGTCTCTCCGCCGCCGCTCTGGCTGATTCTGCTTTATTGGGTCTGATTGTGTTCTGCACGGGCTGGCGATCCGTATCGCCGCTCAGTTTTCTGTGCTTGACGAATAGTGGGCGCTCTCGCAGCCCTCGTTCGGGTCCTGTTTTTCAGAGAAGTCGTTAGCGGGATTAATTTGTTTTGCTGTTGACGAAAAGCAACGGCTGCAATGAGCCGCATTCATTACAGCTCCTAATGGATTGGAAAACTGGAAAGCCCTCCATTCCTCAGAAGAGATCTTTCCTTCTGAACCGCAGTAAAAGCCTCATTCCAGAGAACATCAGCACTTTATTTCTGAACCAGAGAAAAACTCGATTTATTGATTGATTTTTATTGATCTGTTTTTACGTTAATAGATTATATGACATCATTTCTGATCCTTCAGTCATCATTGTGTTCACCCGTTATTCTGTACCCTAAGATAAGCCATATTCAGATGGAAATGTACTGTTTCTAATATGTTCCTGTATCAGCCTTATCGGTTTTTCAAATTCTCTTAATAACAGTTTATTATTTTTAGTCTTTAATAAATTCTATAGTCTTTATTCTGATCTTTAAAGTAAACTGAATCGTGTAGTAATTGTGCTCTGGGTGGACCGGTCCGGTCTGGGCAGAATGATTGTGAACAGACAGGCTTGCTGTGTTCTGAGTGGGTCACTAATTAACAATAATAAGAGAAAGAAGGGAGTGAGAACCTTAACTGTGTTACCCAGTTCCCTGCCGGACCCAGTAGGGGGCGCTAGTACCTTCAGGAGTACAGACCTTTACAGAGTGTACCCCACTGAAGCTGTAGAGCTGCCCTGCTCTATTCTGTTGTATTCTATCCTATTCTATTTTGCTCTATCCCATTCTGCAATGTTCTATCCTATTCTATTCTGCTCTATCCCATTCTGCTCTATCCCATTCTGCTCTATACCATTCTGCTCTATCCCATTCTGCTCTATCCCATTCTGCTCTATCCCATTCTGCAATGTTCTATTCTATCCCATTCTGCTCTATCCCATTCTGCTCTATCCCATTCTGCTCTATCCCATTCTGCTCTATCCCATTCTGCTCTATCCCATTCTGCTCTCTCCCATTCTGTTATATCCCATTCTGTTATATCCCATTCTGCTCTATCCCATTCTGCTCTATCCCATTCTGCTCTATCTCATTCTGCAATATTCTATTCTATTCTATTCTGTTATATCCCATTCTGCTCTATCCCATTCTGCTCTATCCCATTCTGCTCTATCCCATTCTGCTCTATCCCATTCTGCTCTATCCCATTCTGCTCTCTCCCATTCTGCTCTCTCCCATTCTGCTCTCTCCCATTCTGCTCTCTCCCATTCTGTTATATCCCATTCTGCTCTCTCCCATTCTGCTCTATCCCATTCTGCTCTATCCCATTCTGCTCTCTCCCATTCTGTTATATCCCATTCTGCTCTCTCCCATTCTGTTATATCCCATTCTGCTCTATCTCATTCTGCAATATTCTATTCTATTCTATTCTGTTATATCCCATTCTGCTCTCTCATTCTGCTCTATCCCATTCTGCTCTATCCCATTCTGCTCTATCCCATTCTGCTCTATGCCATTCTGCAATATTCTATTCTATTCTATTCTGTTATATCCCATTCTGCCCTGGTCTTGCTCTATTCTATTCTATTCTGTTCTATTTTATTCTGTTATATCTTATTCTGCCCTGGTCTTGCTCTATTCTATTCTATTCTATTCTGTTCTATTATTTTCTGTTCTGTTCTATTTTATTATGTTATATTCTGTTGCTTTATATTATTTTCTATTTCTATTCTGTTCAATTCTGGTATATCGATCTATTCTATTCTGTTCTGTTCTGTCCCATTTAGTCCTGTTCTGATTTTCTTACATTCAGTCATTTCTATTATTTTATTATATCCCATTTAGTTATTTTGGTTTGTTCTGTTCAATCATTTCTCTTCTCCTTTCTTCTCTTCTCTTCTCTTCTCTTCTCTTCTCCTCTCCTCTCTTCT
Source organism: Salminus brasiliensis (assembly GCF_030463535.1). NCBI lineage: Eukaryota > Metazoa > Chordata > Actinopteri > Characiformes > Bryconidae > Salminus > Salminus brasiliensis. Next base: position 26,140,828 of record NC_132902.1, read on the forward strand.
CTTCTCTTCTCATCTCCTTTCTTCTCTTCTCTTCTCTTCTCTTCTCTTCTCTTCTCTTCTCTTCTCCTCTCCTTTCTTCTCCTCTCTTCTCTTCTCTTCTCCTCTCCTTTCTTCTCCTCTCTTCTCTTCTCTTCTCTTCTCTTCTCTTCTACTCTACTCTATTCTGGCTGCTCTGACCGTAATAAATCTTGGTGACTTTAGGAGCGTCACTGTTTCTGACCTCCAGTGTCTCCGGCTGCTTTGCTGTGTAATTAGCTCGAGGCTTAGCGCCGTGGAGAAGCCTGCCTGATGAGAGGTTCTGTGGATTAGCAGAGCAGGTTAATCGACACTTATCAGGTCCAGCGCGCTGTTACAGTTGTGTGCTGAGGTTTCAGTGCAGAAGGGACTGGTTGTTTCTGCACGACTGCTCTGAACACGCGTTTGATTTTAATCGTCTGCTGATTTCAGGAGCTTTAGAGTCCGAGTCTCTGAGCGAGCTGCAGTTCTGGGCTCCAGAGAGGCTTTCAGGATTCGTTTGTAAGCAGTAATTAAGAATTAACGAGCTTCACTGATCACGCTCCACCACTTCAGGATTCAGCTCACTGCTGTGGCTTAGAAACCTTAGATTTATTGGAGTAACTGTCTCTACTGACCAGAGAAGAAGACTTACTAAATTTTGGAGGAGGAGCATTGCTGTGAGGATTTGATTGCATTCAGCAACAAGAGCGGAAGTGAGGACAGGACGTTGAATTGATGGTCACCACCCCACCTTATCATCCCCAACTCCCCAACTCATTCCAAAAGTACTGGATGTGTTCAACTCCATCATCATCATCAGCAGCAGCAGCAGCAGCAGCTCACCTGATTTACCATCATTAAGCCCTGATTTACCACCAAACCAGGTGTTGATCTGAGGAGAACTCTAAATAATACTAGACTCCATGAGAGAGGAGAACTTTGGAGATGTTCTACTGATGAACACAGTGATAGAGAACCTCCACCACTTTCTGTAGGAGTGTTAATATTATTATATTCTAATATTAGATAAACACTTACTGACCTGATCAGCGGCTTTTACAGACTCGTTTACACCTGACACCTCTGCTCAGCACCGCATATGCAGTATTACCTGCACCCTTAGGCTCATATACCACCTGTCTCACCTGTGCTTCTTTAGATATAATGCATCCTATTTGCTTATTACAAGCCTCAGTACATCCGGCCTGCAGTGTGTTCCCGCTGGCCGGTGTACTCCAAGCTCCTCCGCTGTTCTGAGCACTGGTCCTGTGGATTCAGCCGGGTTATTAATGAGCACTCTCCAGCTCGCTCTCTCCCCTCACGCTCTCCCAGCCGATAGATCCACTGCTTTCATCAGCAGGTCCTCCGCACATCCAAGCACAGAAACCCAGGTGAATACAGATGGATTTATCCTCTCAGCTCCTGGAAGAGGCCTTTTTAGTGTAGCAAAGGTGCTCTTACACCAAAACACTGGAATATGTCAGGGTAGGGTTTGAGATGAAACACGGCTCGGAGTGAGGAGAGAGGCTCCTAATGAGCCCAGGTTCTACATCTCTACGTTTACTTTTAAGGCCTTCAGCAGACGCTCTTCTCCAGAGCGACTTACAGAAGAGCTTCACTGCTCACTCAGAAAATACCCTTAGCTAGTTGGTAGGATTCAGAAGATCCCTCTAAGCTTAGATACTACTGAATACAGAAAGGTCAGTGTGGAGTGTGGTCAGAAGAGGAGGGTCTTCAGTCTGGGTTTGAAGACGGCGAGCGTTGGACTCTGCTGTTCGGACACCCAGGGGAGGTTCGTTCAACCACTTCTGAGCCTGGACTCCAACCGTATAATTAAACAGGCCATGCCTTTAAGACTGATATTTAAATGAGCTCTGATCTGATTGGCTACCCTCTGTTTTGCCTCACTTCAAAAGTAGTCTGAAATATAGAACTATTCAAGAACTGAAATCATCAGGGTTTCCTAAGGATGGAGGCTGAATAGGTGGGGCCTAACTGCTGTAGGTCGGGTGGGTGGGGCTAAACTGCGGTAGGTAGAATGGGCAGAACTGAACATCTGTAGTCTGAATGGGTGGGGCTAAACTGATTAGGCTGGCTGTGGCTAAACTGCTGTAGACTAAATAGGTGGGGCTATACGGCGATAGGCAGAATGGGCGGGGCTAAACTGCAGTATTCAGTTAAAATATTGAAATCGAATCACAACTAATCAAGTTGAATCGGATCAAACTGAATGAAATAGAATGTACTGGAATTACAATGAAAAGATTTTTGGGAATAAAATGAATCAAATTAATCTGAATCAATTGAATCAAATTGAAAGTATTGGAATCAAATTGTTGGATTAAGTTCATTTGAATTGTAATAAACTAAACTGAAATTGAATCAAATTAAATAATTTCAAATTGAATACAATCCATTTTAGCCGAAACAGATGGGCTGGAATTAATTTAATTTAAAGTGAATTAAAATAAATGAACTGAAATTAAATATCACATCTAATCTAATTAAGTTACATTGAATCAAATTTAATGGCCTGGAACTGAATATCTGCAATGAAACAGAAGTGAATCAAATCTGAGTCTAATATAATCAAATGGAATTTGATTAAATAGACTGTAATTAGACTGAATTGAATCTGATTGATTAGACCGGGAATAAAATACACTTAGTTGAATCAAAATATCAAATGGAATCAAACTGAATTTAATTGATTTGTGATGAATGATTTGCATTATGATTACGCACTGATTCGTTATCTAAAGAATCAAAATTCAACTGAATCTTTTTTCCTTCATCCCTTCTGTTTTTACCTTCCCCTGTTATATAACCCGCCGCTCTTCACAGACACAGCGTAGGTGATTCCACATATCCTCTCAACGCCTCTTCTGTCCGATATTTACATGTACACACACGCAGTGTCCTCCAGTATGTAAATTGGAGGCCTTATGAGGGATGGAGAGGTGCTTCAGCTCTTTGTTATTTTCACAGATGGGTTAAGCGCGTCCTGAATGGCACCTGAATGGTCGTATAGATATATATGTGTGTGTGTGTGTGTGTGTGTGTGTGTGTGTGTGTGTGTGTGTGTGTGTGGGGAAATGAGGCCGGGCCGAGAGTAGACTCTCTCTGAAACTGAGTGTGTGTGCGCGTGTGTGTGTGAGGGGGCTGCGGGAGGCGCAGCAGACATGAAGAGGCTACGGGGGAATAATTGGACACGCTGCTGAAATGATTGGAGTGCCCTTGATGGCCAGGGAGCTCCCACTCAGGGCGCTTACCTGATGGGAAAACAAAATGAACTCAAAAACCCAGAGGAAAGTTTCACAGCCGCCCAAATCGCCGCTGCGTGTTGCGTAACGCTGCCTCTCCTGAAGCTTTTCAGAGCCGTGTGGAGGCGTCCGGTGTCACTTTCCGTGCCGGTTGTGAAATGGTTTTTGGTACCTGCTGTTGTTCAGTTTGAGTAGATGCAGGTTTCTCCTGCCTTTCTGTTCTGTTTAACACTTTAAGCTGCAGAACTGCTGATTGTTCTGCTCTGCAGCTTCAGGATTAGCAGAGGGGGGTTAGAGCCAGGTCCAGTAGCCTTTAGTTCCATTTACTCAAATTAAAATAAGTGACTCTGTATGAGCAGGGAGTTCTCTTTAGAATAGTGCATTATTCATTATTCAGTGTCCACTATGAATTATTCAGTATCCACTGTGTATTATTCAGTACCCACATGATATTGTTCTGTATCTCATATTCGTTATTCATTACCTACTATTAATTAATTAGATATTTAATATCTGTTCACTATCCACTATGAATTATTCAGTGTCCACTATGAATTATTCAGTATGCACTGTGTATTTTTCAGTGTCCACTATGAATTATTCAGTGTCCACTGTGTATTTTTCAGTATCCACTATGAATTGTTTAGTATCCACTGTGTATTATTCAGTATCCACTATGAATTATTCAGTGTCCACTATGAATTATTCAGTATCTACCATGAATGTTTCAGTGCACACTCTTAATTAAGCGCTAATTATCCACTAGGAATATTTCAGTATGAAATTATTCAGTATCCACTATGAATTACAGTATCTAATACAAAATATTTGATATTTACTATGAATGATCTCATATCCACTATAAAATAAGTGGTAATTATTCATTATCTACTTTAATTTACTGAATCAAACAGAAATAATTTGGTATTTACTATGAGTGATTCAATGTCTGCTATGAATTATTTAGGAGCTACAATTAATAATTCAGTATCTATTATCTGACAGTACCTCTACAGAGTGGTGGTCCATTCTCAGCACAGCAGCATCACTGTGTGTGTGTGTGTGTGTGTGTGTGGTGCTGGTATGAGTGTAGGAATGTCTGGAGAGTCTCGGTCATTGTTATGGTCTTTCCTGTGATTTCCCCGTCCTGTATTCGTGTGTTTATGTGCGATCAGCTGCTGAATGGATCAGTAGGTGATCAGAACGTGCTGACCGCTCCGAGATAAACAGCCGGGAGACGGGATACGCTCTCAACGGGGTTAACGTCACACTGACTTACTGCAGCTAAACACAACAGCAGCTCATGAGATCCAGGATGGTTATTAGGCTAGTCGAGTCTGCCTTCAGGGCTACGCTTCAGATACAGGACTGGAGCTCCCTGCAGGCGCGCCTATATGTATGTGTGTGTGTGTGTGTGTGTGTGTGTGTGTGTGTGTGTGTGTGTGTGTACATATGTACTTGAATCAGAATAACTGGAAAGAAATCGAATTGAATCAAATCTAATCAAGTTAAGGTGAACTGAATCGAACTTGAATGGACTGGAGTTGAATGCAGTATAACTCAAGCATAACTACTCGTACTGAATCAAATTGAATCGACTGAATTCAAATGGAATCAAATTGGATTGAACTGATTCATGTAACTTCATGAAACTTGAGAATGAATTCTGCACCGAATCGCTTTCAAAGGACTCAAAATCGAATTGAATCTTTTTGATGTCACACATATTACACCCGCACACACACACACACACACACACACACACACACACTTGGTCCTCAAAAATTGATGCCCCAATTCATCACACTATTTAAGCGATTACAGTTAGTATGTGTGTGTATTTTATTGAAAAGCTGCTATAAAACACACACACACACACACACACACACTCTCCACTTTTCCACACTTATTAGTGCCCCTGCAGGCCCATCAGCTAGTTCTGAATCCAGGCCCATTTCAGTGAGCGCTGGCTGGTTTCAGGGCTTTTGTTTGGGTGTTCTAATTTGCTTTTAGAGCATCTTCTGCCCATCCAGGACTAAATGGGACAATACCTGCCGCAGCGTCTGCTGTGCAAACGATTTAAAAATGGACCCGGAGCTTTTATAGTGCAAATCCAAATGATGCTGTTCTCCACTTTGTTGAAAATGGCTGGTTTCTAAAATGTCATCTGGCTGGCTTTGTGCTGGTGCTGTAAAGCCTGCTATCAGCGGCAGCAGAAGACGCTGTTGAACGTCTCCCAAACAGCAGCGCCGACTCCAAGACAATGCTGATCATTCTGCGTGTGTGTTTTCTGCTCTGTAGGGATGCTCCTGGTCGGTGATTTTTGTGGACTTGGACGCTCACAACCGCAACAGGCAGACCCTCTGCTCCCTGCTGCCCAGAGAGAGCCGATCCCACGTACGTTACGCCGCCTAATGACCCTGAGAGGCAGCCCGTCTACATTAGCTGAAGAAGTCTTTTGGCACACTTCCTTCACTTCACCTCGTTGGAGTCTGAGGTTTTGTGCTGGAATGTGAACGCTAATGTAGCAAACAGTGGAAGCGTATAGACCGCTAATTAAATAAGGTTGAATGTAAGATGGGTTGCAAAATTAAGGCACCCCTGGTCAATTGTTTAAAGTTCTAATTGTGTAAATCCTAATTTTTTTATAGTTTTTTTTTATATATAAATATAAATATAATTAATATAAATTTATATAAATTATGTAGCTATGTTATATAGAGATTATACTCATATATATATATATATATATATATATATATATATATATATATATAAAAATTATATAGTGTAAAACTCAAAAAACATCTTTTAAGTCCTGAAATAAACTCAGAAATGATGTTTCAACATCTGTTTTAATGCTTAAAATAAACTCAGGTAAGTTTGAATATCCGACATAAACTCTAAAATGGCCTTTCAAATATGTGACATAACTCAAAAAGCATATATAAATACCTGAAATAAACCTTAAAATCTGTTTAATACCTGAAATAAATTTAAAAATCTGTTTTAACAGTAAATAGCTAAAACATGTTGTCGGATATTTGCACAAACATAACAGTTAATATTGTTAATAATTAATGCGATTAATATTGTTTACTGTAAAGGATTTGATTACTTACCATTTAAAAAAGCAACAACAAAGTTAATGTGAACAGGGGTGTCCAAACTTTTGAAAATGGCTGTATAGCTGTAATTACCAGTAAGAGTGGTTGTAATAACGTGATATTGATTATGTGTTGTTTTGTATCTTAGTATACACTGTGTTATAAACGAATTATATGAAGGTATTTTTGTTTATGTTGTTGTTGTTGTTGTTGTTTAGAACACGGACGCGGCGCTGTTGCCCTGTATCAGCTACCCAGCCTTCGCAGTGGATGACGACGCTCTCTACAGCCAGACGCTGGACAAGATCGTCCGAAAGCTGAAGGGGAAGTACGGCTTCAAGCGTTTCCTCCGGGACGGCTACAGGACCGCCAACGAGGACAAGAACCGGAGATACTACAGACCGGCCGAGATGAAGGTCAGCACAGCCCCCTATATCATACCTCCCACCTGCTGCACACATGTTCACACCCCTCCTATTTCAGCATCATTCATTCATTCATTCTGGACTTGCGTTAGTTATTGTTGTGGGGAGGAAGAACTCAGCATGGTTTATATGTTCTCATTACATGAGTGATGACGTGATTACATTACATATGACTCATTACAGAGTGTAATTGATTGTAATTTGAGTGAATATGTATTTAAATATGCAACTACGTACTTTTATTTAAATAGTACAAATGCATCTTTTTACAGTTTTTTTTACAAATTGTGTGTGTAATATAGAGATTATACTCTTATGTATAGATGTAGGGTAAATTTCGAACACAAAAAGATTCTTTTAATTCCTGAAATAAACTCAGAAATGATGTTTCAACATCTGTTTTAATGCTTAAAATAAACTCAGGTAAGTTTGAATATCTGACATAAACTCTAAAATGGCCTTTCAAATATGTGACATAACTCAAAAAGCATATATAAATACCTGAAATAAACCTTAAAATCTGTTTTAATACTTGAAATAAACTCAAAAAGGACTTTTTAATACCTGTCATAACGCAAAAGACATGTTTAAATACCTGAAATAAACAAAACAATTGTTTTAATACCTGATAAAACTCAAAAAGCATGTTTTAACACATAAACTCAAATTGTTTTAATACTTGGAATAAACTCAAAATATGTTTTAATACCTGAAATAAATTTTAAAAAATGTTTTAACACTATAAATAAACACCAAAAAATTATGTTGTAATACTTGAAATAAATTCAAAATCTGTTTTAATACCTGAAATAAACTCAAAAATGATGTTTTAATACCTAATATTTTTAATAAACCTCAAATAAGTAATAAGTAATTTTCGATTTCAGTAATTGAACATAAATCAGATTGCAGAAAACATTCATAACTCCAGACGTTTGAGGGTTAAACATGTTCTTGTCCAGTCTGAATGGACTGATATGACGTGTGTCTCATCCCTGTCTTAAAAAACTTGGGGATTAGCCTTCAAAATAAAAGATTAGCGGTAATGCTAATACTGGGGTGCGCAGTGACTTTCATACGCACCTTTTTAATCTAGCAGAGATGAATTTATTTATTTCCGCTCGTCTTCTTGACGGAGGAGCAGGGGAGCGCGCTGTCCCTGGCTAAATCCCATCTGATTGGGTTAAAGCTGAGAGGATATTAACTTCAGCCTGAATCTGACGGGGGTCTTGGGGGGGGGGGGGGGCACAGCTACTTAACACTGAGCAAATCAGTCCATTAGCTGCTGCTGTTGACCTCCCAGAATTAATGAGCTCACACTGGCTCAAACAGGAGACGGGGACCTCTGTCTGCAGAGTCTGAAGAGTCGAGTGCGGTCGAGTACCGTGCTTATATAGCTGCCATAGATCAGCCATAACATTATAACCACTGTTTGCATGGGCTACTGTTTTGTTTTTTGTCTTCTTAGATGTTATAAATGATTTATTGATATAATTGACGTTTTTAGACGTGAAGGGCGTGACTAGTCCTCTAATAAGGCCTCTAATAACGTTAACCAGCCTGGCTCAGGGCCTTTACTCCGAGCAGAGGCCTGAGCGGCCCGTGGTGTGGTGTGTGGAGTGGACTAGGACTCCGTGGCGAGTGATTAAATCTCGCTCAGTGAATTCGGTAAAGTGTAGCGGGAGACCCCCGGGCCGGCTCTGCTGATTACTCTGTCCACCTGGGCAGTATTTATTTCATATCTGCTCTCTTCTACAGCCTTTATCTCCGCTAGCTCTAGCAGAATTACTCAGCAGGAGAGCACCTTCAGACCCGGTCCAGCGCCCTGTCCACGCTGGCCGAGCTCAGATGTCCTCAGCAAGTCTGCAGAGAGTGTCCAGACAGATCACAGGCCTTCATCAGGGCTGACGTTAAGCCAGATGTTTTAATGATGTTGTGTTTGGTGTGCCATGAGGGTGTCAGGTAGAGAACGAGGCGTCCTTAATTTAGGAGGAACAGGGCTGTGTTCTGCTAATATGAGAACTGTGATACACTCCAGGACACATAGGGGGCGATCTGTCTGTCTCTCTCTCTCTATATAAAGCCGTCTGTCTTTATACTTATCTGTTATTATACCTGTCTTTCAATCATCTATCCATCTGTCTGTCTGTTCGTCCGTCTGTGTGTCAGTCTACCTGTCTGTCTGTCTGCCTGCCTGCCTGTCTGTCTACTAGTCCTTCCATCTGTAAACATCTCCGTCTGTCTGTCTATCTGTGAATGCATCTGCCTGTCTGTCTGCCTGCTTCTCTGTCTGTCTAGCTGTCTGTTTTCGTATCAGTTTATCTGTCTATCTGCCTGCCGGGCTGTCTATCAGTCATTCCATCCATCTATCTATCCAGGCCATCTGTATATTTCTCTGTCTGTCTCTTCATCCATCTATGTATCTGTCTATCTGTCTGTCTGTCTGTGAATGTATCCACATGTCTGTCTGTCTAGCTATTCAGCTATCTGTATATCTTTACCTTCCTATCTGTCTGTCTCTTCATCCATCTATATATCTGTCCATCTGTCTGTCTGTGTATGCATCCACCTGTCTGTCTGTCTGTCTGTCTTTCTACTGGTCTGTCTTTCTACCGGTCTGTCTGTCTGTCTGTCCATCTGTATATCTGTGTCTGCATCCATCTGTCTGTCTACCTGCTTCTCTACCTGTCTGACTGTCCATCTATCTATCTGTATATGCATTCGCCTGTCTGTCTGTTTGTTTATCTGTCTATCTGTCTGCCTGCCTGGCTGTCTATCCATTCTTCCGTCCATCTATCCATCCATCCATTCAGTCATCTGTATATCTCGCTGCCTGCCTATCTGTCTGTCTGTCTCTTCATCCATCTGTTCATCTGTCTGCCTGTCTGTCTATCCTCCGGTCTGTCTGTCTGTCCATCTGTCTGCCCATCCATCTGTCCATCTGTGTATGCATCCATCTATCTGTCTACCTGCTTCTCCACCTGTCTGCCTGTCTGTCTGTTCATCTATCTATCTGTGTATGTATCTGCCTGTCTGTCTGCCTGCTTCTCTATCGGTCTACATCTGTCCTTGCATCAGGTTATTTATCTGTCTGTCTGTCTGGCTGTCTATCCTTTCTTCCATCCATCTGTCCATCCAGCCATCTGTATATCTCTCTGCCTGCCTATTGATCTGTCTGTCTCTCCATTCATCCATCTATTTATCTAGCTGCCTGTCTGTTTGTCCACCTGCCCACCTGCCCACCTGTCTGTCTGTCTGTCTGTCTGTCTATCTATATATCTATCTGTCTATCTGTCTATCTGTCTATCTATCTATCTATCTATCTGTCTATCTGTCTATCTGTCTATCTATCTATCTGTCTGTCTGTCTGTCTGTCTGTCTGTCTGTCTGTCTATCTATCTATCTATCTATCTATCTGTGTATGCATTCGCCTGTCTGTCTGCCAGCTTCTCTATTAGTGTTCTTGTCTGTCTGTGTATCTATTTATCTGTCTGCATGTCTGTCAATCCATGCGTCTGTCTGGCTATTTTTCCGTCTGCCTGTCTGCCTACCTGTCTGTCTGTCGGTCTGGTGTCTGTCTGTCTGGTATCCGTCTGTCTGTATGGTGTCTGTATGGTGTCTGTATGGTGTCTGTCTGTCTGTCTGCCTGTCTGTCTGCCTGTCTGTCTGCCTGTCTGTCTGCCTGTCTGTCTAGTGTCTGCCTAGTGTCTGTCTGCCTAGTGTCTGTCTGCCTAGTGTCTGTCTGCCTAGTGTCTGTCTGCCTGTCTGCCTGTCTGCCTGTCTGTCTGTCTGTCTGCCTGTCTGTCTGCCTGTCTGTCTGTCTGCCTGTCTAGTGTCTGTCTAGTGTCTGTCTAGTGCCTGTCTAGTGCCTGTCTAGTGTCTGTCTAGTGTCTGTCTAGTGCCTGTCTGTCTGTCTAGTGTCTGTCTAGTGTCTGTCTAGTGTCTGTCTAGTGTCTGTCTAGTGTCTGTCTGGTGTCTGTCTGGTGTCTGTCTGGTGTGAGTTGTTGGTCAGTGGGCGAGCTCTGTGGTCCAGTCTGAAATTGAGGCCACTTAAGGGCTTGAGGGATGGTCCTTTCAGTCAAATCAGGTTTTCAGCTGAGCTGCGATGGTGGATTAATGTAGTTATTTTCTCATCAGGCTGCTAACTCCCCCGTCTCGCTCCTGAAGCGGCTTAGGCGAGATACGCCAACGATGCGAGACCAGTTCAATTAACGTCCTTTATTTCATTACGCCATAATCTCCCGCTCTTATCTCCAACCGTCGGCGAGATGGTCCGCCGAGATCGCCAGCGCAGATAGGAAAGTCTTAATTACATTTAGGAAAAGTTGATGGACGCCGTGCTCCCCGGAGAAAGTGGGGGGGACTCGTCTCTGCTATGAAAACAGGGCCCTGATTCACAAATGATCTTTAATAATAGCAGAAATAAAGATCTTGCTACTAATAATCATCTGTTTCTTTATTTATTTAAGACTCCCCCAGGGTTGAGTTGGTCTAGATGTACTCAGGAATCCTCAGTTTGGCATCACTGCTTTTTAAATGTACTAATTTGGAGGAAGCTGCTGACAGACGTGAGGGCAGCAGTAATCTGTAACTGGTTTGATTCTGTAACAGAAAGAAAGATATTCAGTCATATTGATCGATTCAAAATCTCATTGTTACCATGTTTTCTCATTTTATCTGGATATGCTCCATTTCATTTGTTTTTCTCTGTTTGTTTGTTTACATTATATTTGTTGTGTCTGTATAGGTTTGTAATCAGAAAGAGTTCTTAACAAAAACATAGAAAAATGTACTATACTTAATTACTATACTAATTACTATACATACTTATTATATGTAATATTTATTTAAAATATTTGAAAAACTTCAAAACATTTGTATTCAAGTTATTTAGCATGTTATTATTATTATTATTAATAATAATAATAATAATAATAATAAACATAATATATAATGTAAAAAAGTGAGATTTTTAATTGATCCAAGTTAATTAATACCTTTCTATTATAGCATTAATGTAAAAAAGCATAATAAACATAATATAATGTAATCATTAAATGCATTAATTCCTTCCTAGTATAGTGTTAATGTCAAATAAAAAACAAACAAATATATATAAATATGTATATTCCTAATTTATTATTATTATTAATATTATAAATATAAGAAAGATTTTTTTTTTTTGCTATAATAGGAAGATATTAGTGCATTTAATATTTACATTATAAATATAAATATTATTATGTTTATTATGCATGTATTCCATAACATGTAATGGCTGATAAAGAATTATTATTATTAATAATAATAATCATCATCATCATCATCATTTTTCTTATAATATTAACAATAAATGGAGGAATATACATCGTTATTTTTTTGTTTGTGTTTTTATTTTACATTAATACTATAATCGGAAGGAATTAATGCATTTAATGTTTACATTATATTATGTTTATTAGGCTTTTTTTTACATTAATGCTATAATAGGAAGGTATTAATTAATGTAGGTCAATTAAAAATCTCACTGGTGCCACATAATGTTTTTTTTTACATTATTTATTATGTTTCTTAATAATAATAATAAGAAGAAGAAGAAGAAGAAGAAGAAGAATTGGTTTTATTTTTTTATTGATTTTTTTTTTATTTTTATTTTTTATAATAATCCCAGAATTTGATCACTCTGCTGGTTGTAACCTAGACCTCACAGTTTGTCCTGGTATTTTATCGTCTGTCTCTCCTGCAGGAAAACCGCCGCACCAGTTTCCTAGGATTTCACTCCAGTTTGTGTTCACACCTGTTAGACTCCCTGCTGAAACCGGGCTGTTTTTAGGGAGCTTTAGTGTGTTTGAGAGGCAGCCGATCGAGATGGAGTGTATCTTCACAATCTTACCCAAGTCTTTTCTTCCGAAAGCTTCCGTGAAGCCGCCTCAGATCCGTGGAATCGGAGGCTGAGTCACGGCCTTGTCGTTATTGTGGTTCTTAAGCACGGATCAATACGTTGTGTTTATAAATGTTTCATGTTCTGAATAACTGCAGTGTTCACTGCTAATCAACTTAGCAGCGCTGTGAAAGGTTTGTAGCCTTCGTCTTTAATTGCGGTGTGGAAATGTGCTGCTAAATATGGCGGCTGTAATTGCGGCGCCCACACAAACAGGCATTCAGGAACTATCAGGGCAGAATGAGTGTTTGTTTGGCAGGATTTGGGTGCAGATGGGCTGCTCTTGTTCGTACTCGGGCCCACCCACACAAATATAGCTTTAATTTGATCATTATTTTATGTTTCTTTCAGGCTGGGATGTGATTTTACTGCTTTTAAAGCGCTACAAACTCATTTTCCCTCAGTTTAGGAAGTTATTATGGTAATTATAGTATCTATTTAAAAGGGAAGCAAAAAAAAAACTTCTTAACTGACCTCACTGATGCTCTGGTGTGACTGATGCAATCAAATCCTCACAGCAATGGTTTAGCATTAAGGCTAATTTTCATTTTTTAATATAGTTTATATTAATATACAAAAGCGTTCACCTCCATCCTTCTTAACCTTCAATGGAAGTGAATGTAAAAAAAAAAAATATTTTTTTGCATTATTTTCAGTATTATTGTTATTTGTAACAGTTAATAAGTTGTAATAATTCATCAAAAAAATATTATATATTTTTATATATAGGACCTGCTCATCCTTGCATTTTAAGGGATAAGTAGAAGTTGGAAAATTGACACATAGAAATGAATTTTCTTGCTTAAAAACCTGCATAAATCTAAAAAGTGAGTCTCCGAGCAGAGAAATGTGGGATATTAGTCCTTTAAAAGTTTCCAGCGCTCAGCGTTAACTGCTGGCACGGACGCAACGAGATCACTGGTATGATTTATATTAATTCGCTGCTGTTTCACGATGGCAAACATCTCTACATCTGCGCTGAATTTAATTTCAGACCCAAGTGATTCGTGGCTCATGTGTTGGAGGGGGCGGCGGCCTCCACGGCGTTTAATGGAGTTTCTGCTCGGCTGCTGAGCTGATAGTGTCTCACACGTAATTGTTTTGTGTGTCAGCTGAGCTGCTGCGGCTGTAAAGAGGAGCTCTGTGTGTGGCTTTAGCTGCTCCTGAAGCTGTTGGAGGGAGAGGCGGTGCAGGCGGCGATAAGGGCGGAGGGTATCGATCAGGTCTTCTTGTGTTTACTCTACAAATATGCCCTCGTTTGAGTCCGGAAGATGTAGAGACAATAGAGTGTCCCGATGCATTATTTAGTGTTGTCGATCTGATCTGAGCAGATTTACACGTATTCCTTTCATACGTCACATTAAATATGGAACAGTTCTGTATATATATACACCACGGCTCAGGCAGGTCTGCACACAGCTGGATAATCTCCATAGTAAAACACTGAGGAGCACTGAGCTGAGGAGCGCTGAGCTGAGGAGCAGAGGAGCCTAGGAGCTGAGTTCTCTGGAGTGAGGATGAAGCTCTATCCAGTGGTTTTGGGATGAGTTGGAGTGGCAGAACTGATCATCCAATGGATGTGGGATAGCTGAATCCCCTCCTTATAACCCAAACCCTCCCAGTACACCAGAACTCCTTCCAGCACAACCCGAAACTCCTCCCAACCTAACCAAAACTCCCAAACCTCCTCCCAGCACAACTGAAACTCTTCCCAGTATACCCAGAACTCCTCCCAGTATAACCAAACCTCCTCCCAGCACAACTGAAACTTTTCCCAGTATACCCAGAACTCCTCCCAGTATAACCAAACCTCCTCCCAGCACAACTGAAACTTTTCCCAGTATACCCAGAACTCCTCCCAGTATAACCAAACCTCCTCCCAGCACAACTGAAACTTTTCCCAGTATACCCAGAACTCCTCCCAGTATAACCAAACCTCTTCCCAGCACAACTGAAACTCTTCCCAGTATACCCAGAACTCCTCCCAGTATAACCAAACCTCCTCCCAGCACAACTGAAACTTTTCCCAGTATACCCAGAACTCCTCCCAGTATAACCAAACCTCCTCCCAGCACAACTGAAACTTTTCCCAGTATACCCAGAACTCCTCCCAGTATAACCAAACCTCTTCCCAGCACAACTGAAACTCTTCCCAGTATACCCAGAACTCCTCCCAGTATAACCAAAACTCCTCCCAGCACAACTGAAACTTTTCCCAGTATACCCAGAACTCCTCCCAGTATAACCAAACCTCCTGCCAGCACAACTGGAACTCTTCCCAGTATACCCAGAACTCCTCCCAGCACAACTGAAACTCTTCCCAGTATACCCAGAACTCCTCCCAGTATAACCAAACCTTCTCCCAGTACAACTGAAACTTTTCCCAGTATACCCAGAACTCCTCCCAGTATAACCAAAACTCCTCCCAGCACAACTGAAACTTTTCCCAGTATACCCAGAACTCCTCCCAGTATAACCAAAACTCCTCCCAGCACAACTGAAACTCTTCCCAGTATACCCAGAACTCCTCCCAGTTTAACCAAACTTTCTCCCAGTACAACTGAAACTTTTCCCAGTATACCCAGAACTCCTCCCAGTATAACCAAACCTTCTCCCAGTACAACTGAAACTTTTCCCAGTATACCCAGAACTCCTCCCAGTATAACCAAAACTCCTCCCAGCACAACTGAAACTTTTCCCAGTATACCCAGAACTCCTCCCAGTATAACCAAACCTCCTCCCAGCACAACTGAAACTTTTCCCAGTATACCCAGAACTCCTCCCAGTATAACCAAACCTCCTCCCAGCACAACTGAAACTCTTCCCAGTATACCCAGAACTCCTCCCAGTATAACCAAACCTCCTCCCAGCACAACTGAAACTTTTCCCAGTATACCCAGAAAAACAAAAAAAAACACCCCCCACCCGGAGTGTGTTAAATTCAGCTAATAAATGGACTTGCTGTTTAAAATGTGCAGAATCTGCCATATTTGCGTGTAATTACTGCGCTGTTTATAAAATAAAAACACTTAGCGGCGATATAACGGCGAGCGGAGGAACAGCAGCAGCATGATTTATTCATTCTTTAAAAATCATAAAAAACCACAGCATGTTTTATTAATGACTGTGTTCAGAGTCAGGCCTGCGTTACAGGACTCTCCTCATTACAGAGTCAGTATGATGATGATGATGATGATGAACATGTTGCTGTCCAGTGACTGTGTGTGATCTTTGACGTCTCTCTGTCTCTCCACAGCTGTTTGATGGCATTGAGTGCGAGTTCCCCATATTCTTCATCTACATGATCATTGACGGTGAGGCTGAGAGGCGCTATAGGTCTATTATACTGCTGAATTTTTAATGATTGATGCTGCTGGAGGGGAGCAGGGGTTTGTCTGAGGGGGGGTTGCGCTCAGATAGTTGGAGGTTCAATTATAACTCTGTGCTCTGTGTGTGTGTGTGTGTGTGTGTGTGTGTGTGTGTGTGTGTGTGTGTGTGTGTGTGTGTGTGTGTGTGTGTATGTGCTCTACAGGAGTTTTTAGGGGAAACCCAGCGCAGGTCAAGGAGTATCAGGAACTGCTGCAGGACGTCATTTTCCAGTCTTTTGATGGTGAGTTTATATGCACACACACACACATACACACACACACACACACACACACACTCTATTCACTGTCCCCTACATGTGAAAATGCAGATCACTATAGAGCACTAACATAGGGAACCGAACGTGAGCATTCCACACGGTAGTGAACAGCAGCGTGCATCACGTAAAGGATTGCCAGATTGCTGCAGCAGTGATTTCCAGCTAAAGCCACCCAACACCAAACCAACATGGCCTACAAAAAAAACTGCTGACATTTTAAAAATAAACATATCAATTATTAATTAAGAACATTTTAATGATTTTATTTGTGAATATTAATTTTATAATTAATTGATATTTTTGTGGCACAACCCAAATGTATAAGGTGTGTGTTCAGTGCATTTTTAGGACAGGACGCATGACCCTATAAGCACATGACCTTTATAAGCAATGCAGCATCACTGCTCACTCGCTTTTCCAGCAGCAGAACAGGTGTACAGGTGTTCTGCAGAACTACGCACCCTCTGCCAGGTTAAGCAGTACATGGAGGAGCCAGATCTCCCCAGCGAGTCTTTTCTGAAGCCTGAACGGTGAAAACGACTGTGTTGATTCTGATCTTATTCAGAGCAGATCAGTGGAGCATCACCATGACTCTGAAGCTGCTGTTTTAAGGGAAACCTCCTACATAGTGTTGTTCTAAGCTCTGGATTAAGCTTTAAGCGTCTGCTAAATGCTATAAATGTAAACATATCTACATATATAAGTGTGTGTATATGTATGTAAAACATGTAAAACAACATGGCCTAAAAATGAACTACTGACCTCTTAAAATTATACAAATCAATGATTAATTATTCAATTATTTCATTGATTTTATTTGCAAATATTAATTATTAATATGTATAATTAATTAATTAATATTTTCACGGCACAACCAACCCAAACCCTATATATACACCCTATTTTTTAGCCTTTAGTCTTAGTCTTGTTTTTAAAATTATTACTTATATTACTTATATAATTATAAGTAATTACTTCCGTTATAAAGTTATTACAGAAAACGATTGCAAGTCATGTCAACAAATCAATCAAATTTATTTAATTTATAATGAATTTTGACTGATGTTTAATAAAGTCACTTTTTTAATAAAAAAGTTTTTATTAAATAAGAAAAAAGGAATCATCTTCAGAATCAAAATGGGATTTAAATTTGATTCACTGAATTGTTTTCTAAGCAATCATAATTGAATTGAGTCAAAGAATCGTATCCTAACTGAGTCATTTAGTGGTAAGACGATTAGAGCTCGGCTAACTACCAGTGACCACTGCGCTCATATGTAAACGAGACTCTCTCTCTCTCTCTCTCTCTCTCTCTCTCTCTCTCTCTCTCTCTCCTCCTCTCTCTCTCTGTGTGTGTGTGTGTGTGTGTGTGTGTGTGTGTGTGGGGGGGGGGGGGTGTTATGCAGGCCATGCCGTCATCCCGAAGTACTACCACGTGCCGGCGGACTTCGTGGAGGCCGAACAGAAGAAGCACGGCAGCCAGAAGCGTTTCCCTAGCAACTCGGGTCGTGATGGGATGCTGTTCCTGTGGGGTCAGGCTCTGTATAACATCGCCAAGCTGCTGGGTCAGTGTCAAGGGCTCAGAACTGCACATACAGTACACACACACACACACACACACACATACACACACACACACACACACACACACACACACACACACACACAGGGTCAGAAATGGGAATATTTTAATGTACCTGCAGAACTAAGCACAGGGTCGTTCTGTTGGGCTGGCTGTGAGTTTACGCCCGCCCGCGATCCCGTTATTTTATATAATTAAAATACAATTAATCCATTTCATTTTTTCTCATTTCAGGCTTTTAACCTCTTTTTTTTACTGGTATTCATTATTTTTGTGATGTCACAACCAGCATAGACATTTACAGCAGTTTAGCCTCACCCATCCATGAATAAGCTATAAGCAGTGTTTTAGCCTGGAGTGCTTTCTGAATGAGGTACAATACACATCAGCCAATCAGAGCTCAGAACACAGCTCATTTGAATATATCTGTCTTAAAGCAGCATTATGTGAGAATCTGTACTTTTTCTTTTTTGCTCCTGGTCTCCCCCTACTGTTCCGAAGTGTAATTCATTTTTTCTCCACTGCTGTAAATACAAATTATGATTTGAGCGCCCCCTCATGGACAACTGTACACGTGCATTTGTTGAGAAATACAGCTGCTGAGAGCTCCAGAAGCTTGATCTGAAGGTGGAGCAGCATGTGGGCTGAGGTGGTTGAGTAATACTACAGGGTTTTACACTAATATGACTCTATGGGTTCTGCAGCATTACACAGCAGCAGTTCTGGAGAGAGGTTCTCCTCCTGCAGCTCCACCACCAAACCTCTATAGTGCAGTAGCAGCAGCAGCGCTCCGGCCCGGACCTTTATCCGCTTTCACCAAACAGTTAACTGTTAGTCGACCCATAGGGGGCGCATTAGATGATTGTTTTCTGTTTTGTTATCGTTTCTATTGAAATATTCTTCATTTATGGTTCCGTATTTTCATTTCCCAAACCCTTTTGGAGCGCTGCTCTCCAGAATCATCAGGAACTGCTCAGATATTCATGTGCCGATTATTATTATGCGCTTTGCACTTACTCCCCCGGTCCGCTCAAAGGGAATTTCAGAGCGAGCGCTTTTCAAAAGGCTTGGCTTTTGAATGTGCCGTTGGAGAAGAGGTTTGTTGAGCTGAACTGTGAGGTTACACTAATGATCGCAGCGTTGGAGAACGAAAGAGACGAGCTAGGAAGCAATGAGTTGTGCTCTGAGGGCTCTGCTCGCTTCCCGTCTGGCTGTATGTTTTAATCTCTGTGCATGGTGACAGATATATTCCATACGGCTTCAGAGACCCAGGAATTCAAGTCAAGTCAAGTCAAGTCAAGTCAAGTGGGTTTATTGTCATTTCAACTACATACAGAGTACACAGTGAAACGAAACAACGTTCCTCCCGGACCATGGTGCAACATAGACAGTGCATACAAGACACAAGTGCAACACAAACAAACAAGTGCGGACAGACAACACAACACAGTACAGGCAGAGGATAATAAATAATGACGGTAGTGTGCAAGTTGTGCAATGTGCAATAAATAGAGTCCAGTGAGGTAGTAAAGTTATTAGTGCAAATGCTTGTGCAAAAAATGCTTCCCATGTTATCTGGGGTAAATGGTTGGAAAGAGAGAGAGAGGGAGAGAGAGAGAGAGAGAGGGAGAGTGTAAGATATCAGTTCAGAAGTTGAGAAGTTGAATTAACTCAGATCTGACTCCAGGCAGGTGAATTGCCAGCCCAGCGGAGCAGCAGGGTGTGTTAGGGGGCTTGGTTGTTTAGTCAGGGGTAGGAGTTGGTTGGGCAGTTAGTGTTAGTATCCCAGCTGTTGCCTGTGACTGTGTGATAATGCACTATAGACCTTTATAGCTTTTAAATGCAGTTAAGTGGGTGGTTGGTTGGTTGGTTGATTGATTGAGTGGTTGATTGATTAGGTGTATGAGTTGGTTGGTTGATTTGTTGTTTGAGTGGTTGATTGGTTGGTTAGTTGTTTGAGTGGTTGTTTGGTGGATTGTTTGAGTGGTTGATTGGTTGGTTGATTGATTGGTTGAGTGGTTGGTTGGTTGTTAGAGTGGTTGAGTGATGGGTTGGTTGGTTATTTGAGTGGTTGATTGGTTGGTTGATTGATTGGTTGAGTGGTTGGTTGGTTGTTAGAGTGGTTGAGTGTTTGGTTGGTTGGTTTTTTGGTTATTTGAGTGGTTGGTTGATTGGTTGGTTGGTTAAGTGGTTGGTTGGTTGAATGGTTGGTTGGTTTTTTGGTTATTTGAGTGGTTGATTGGTTGGTTGGTTGGTTGGTGGGTTGTTTGAGTGGTTGATTAGTTGGTAGAGTGGTTTGTTGGTTGATTGGTTGGGTTATTTGAGTGGTTGGTTGGTTGGTTGGTAGAGTGGTTGGTTGGTAAAGTGGTTGGTTGGTTGATTGATTGGTTGAGTGGTTGGTTGGTTGATTGGTTGAATGGTAGTTGGTTGATTGATTGGTTGAGTAGTTGGTTGGTTGAGTGGGTGGTTGGTGGGTTGTTTGAGTGATTGGTTGGTTGTTTGAATGGTTGATTGAGTGGTTGGTTGGTTGATTGGTTGAATGGTTTGTTGGTTGATTGATTGGTTGATTGCTAGTTTGAATGGTTGAGTGATTGGTTGGTTGAGTGGTTGGTTGGTTGATTGGTTGAATGGTTTGTTGGTTGATTGATTGGTTGATTGCTTGTTTGAATGGTTGAGTGATTGGTTGGTTGAGTGATTGGTTGGTTGAGTGGTTGGTTGGTGGGTTGTTTGAGTATTTGGTTGGTTGAGTGGGTGGTTGGTGGGTTGTTTGAGTGGTTGATTGAGTGGTTAGTTGAGTGGTTGGTTGGTTGGTTGTTTGAGTGGTTGGTTGTTTGAGTGGTTGATTGAGTGGTTGGTTGTTTGAGTGGTTGGTTGTTTGAGTGGTTGATTGAGTGGTTGGTTGTTTGAGTGGTTGTTTGAGTGGTTGGTTGGTTGAATGATTGGTTGAGTGGTTTGTTGGTTGATTGGTTGAGTGGTTTGTTGGTTGATTGGTTGAGTGGTTGGTTGCTTGATTGATTGGTTGATTGGTTGGTTGGTTGATTGGTTGAGTTATCTCTGCAGAAACTCACTGTGTCTAATTAGAAGAATCTCCTCTCTGCTTCACAGTGGACGGTCTGATCAGCCCTAAGGACATCGACCCCATCCACCGCTACGTCCAACGCCAGGACCAGAGGAACGTCAGCATGAGATACTCCAATCAGGTGAGCTGATCCTTCATTCCACCAAGGCTGCTTCACTTTACTCATGTGCAGGGTGTACAGCCGGGCTGTGTACCACCTCAGTAGCCGTGCCCTTTGATCGTGTATCAGAATTTCACAAAATATCACAGTATTGGAGCTGAGTCAGGATTTTTATCACTCCGGTCTCTGGAATGTGCAGTCTGCAGATCAGGATGTAGATGTTGTGGAAGAGGCCTTACACGTTTTTGTTTGATGAATTAATTAATTGATCCATTTATCAATCAATCAGTTATTATCATTCTTATTCTTACATTATTATTATTATTATTATTATTATTATCTGTGGGAATAATCAAGTGGATCAACTGAACATTTATAGAGCATTATTGAGTGCTTTTAAGTGAAACAGTAGAAGCTATATCGCCCCCTACTTTTCCCATGGTGTATTGCAATCGGTCGGAATGACTGTGTGTATAATATAATAACTGTATAATTTTAAATAAAAGCTGTGTTCTTCTCTTTAAACACACTTCTGCACATTAAAATACATAATTGTTGTTTATTTACTGAATTTAACATTGGAATAATTAAGGCGTGCATAAAAATTATTATTTTTTATGTTAAATTCAGTAGAAAAAATAGGTCACTTATTAAAACAAACACACGTTGTTGAGGTCCAATCTTTTGCATATATCCGTATGCTTATAATTTAAGTAATTTATAAATGTTTTTAAATACAGTGTCTGATTTGTCCCGTACACACTGCACCATCGACGTCTGCTAATCATTGTAGCTCTACTGAGCTATAAGTGTAATATAAAAGTAATTAATATCATTAAAATACACATATTTGATTAATTATATTTATTTTAATTGTTGTAAATATGAATGTAATGAAACGGACTGATGTGTAGAGATGCAGAGTGTTCTGTGCTGAGGTCTGTACTGTACTACATGGTTTGAAGAGAGGCGTCCTGACCACTCCAGTGGCTAAGAGAAGTGTCCTCAGCCTGTGAAATCTCTCTCTGCTGTCGTGTTTGATGTTGGTGACCAGGGCACTGCGGGGGACCAACACACACTCACATACACAGTGGATACACACCCACAGCTCACCTTTCATCAGCACCACAGGCCTGTTTACAGCTAAAGACTGGGCTCTAAACACACATCTAGTAGTTTATATATAGTATATATGTATATGTATATATATTATAAATGTGTGTGTGTGTATGTATATATATATATATATTTTAGAGATAACTTGAGGCAGTGTCTTCATAACCCATAGGTATAGTAACTTTCTGTGAGGGAGCCACTGTGAACAGTTATGACTGGGGGTAAGGTTATCTTACCCCCCCCCAAAAAAATCACTCTGAATGACTTTGTTTACATCCTAATTGTTTAATTATGCAGAAATATTAAAATATTTTCTCCATAAATGAGCCACGGGTAATCAGAGCCACACTGTATGTCCTCCTCTCCTGCTGGCCTGGCTGCTGGACTGCAAGCCTGGCGGATTAGAGCTGTCATGTGGTTAGTGTGTGTGTGTGTGTGTGTGTGTGTGTGTGTGTGTGTGTGTGTGTGTGTGTGTGTGTACGTTGCTGTCAGAAAGCTGTGTGTCAGTGCTCTGGTCATGGTTGTTATAAGGGGCCCATCATTTCTACGCTGACTGCAGGTTCACTGCAGGTGGAGTGGACAGGAGAGGGGATGACCAGCAGCAGGGCCGTGGGTTCAGCAGACTCAGGTAGTCTGGGCAGGTTGGAGCGTACAGTGGGAGAGTCAAACATGACAGGATGCGTACAGGCAGTGTTTTGTGTGTGTGTGTGTGTGTGTGTGTGTGTGTGTGTGTGTGTGTGTGTGTGTGTGTGTGTGTGTGTACTTATTTATGGGCTGTGGTGTAGTTTATGCAGGTCAGGTCCATGTGAATGGGTGTATATATGTGATTACATGAATTAAAGAGCTCATATCATAGAAACCCACATTTTTGTGTGATTTATGCATGTGAACAGTCCATATTTGGAATCTATATCTATATATAGAAGCTACCCATTTAGCCCAAATCAGTTATAGCTCCACTCATTCTTTTTATATTATTATAATGTATTTCTAATTTGACAATATTATTTCTGTTCAATTTTGAAGGCCAGTTACCCAATCCGTATTCATAAGACTCCCCCCCCTCCCCCCTCCATCACTAGCAAAGCCCCCAACACTAGGAGGGTGGAGACTAGCACATGTCTCCCCCAAAACACATGTAAAGCCAGCCATTGCCCCTGCAGCATCGCTAGGTAGCAGCATGCTCAGAGGAAAGCCCGGCTCCTCCCCAGCTCCCGTACAACAGCTAACAGACGCCTGTGCTGACCAAGTGCCAACTGTGCTCCCTCTGACTCCGGCTGCTGATGGCAAGTAGCATGGCCCGGGATTCGACCCAGCGCTCCTCAAGTTACAGTGGCAGCATCTACCGGACATGTCAGCCAATCAGCACAGAGCTCATTTACATATATTGCTCTTAAAGGCACATTAACAGCTATGGGTTCTTGTGAAAATGTGTGTGTGATGGGATGTGAAGCCCCTCTATCTCCGTGTCAGTAGCAGACACTCGGAGGCGGAGAGCAGCTGGTTAGGTGCCCCCTGTGAGGCGGGGCTGAAAGCAGGAGGACTGTTTCTTTTCAGTTCTTTTCTTCCTCTCGGTTCTCCTGTGTTCTTCGGCGCCGCGGCGGAACCGTGGGTTTAAACTCACACAGCATTACAAAGCTCAGCTGCTGAGAAACAGCAGAGGCCTCTCACACACCACCATCCTCTCCCCTTCAAACCACAGCACAGCTGACTAGAGACAGGCTGTCTATCTACCTATCTGCCTCTGTCTGTCTGTCTCTCTTTCTATCTGTCTGTGTGTCTGTGTGTCTGTCTATCTGTTTGTGTGTCTGTCTATCTGTCTGTCTGTCCACCCATCTGTCTGTCTGTCTGCCTGCCTTTCTATCCGTCTGATCTGTCGTGTATTGATCTGTCTATCTCTCTGTCTGCCTGCCTGCCTGATCTATCTGTCTGTCTGTCTGTCTGTCTGTCTAATCTATCTATCTATCTGTCTGTCTGTCTGTCTGTCTGTCTGTCTATCTTGTCTGTCTGTCTGTCTGCACTCATCTACACCACTACCTCGTCTGATACCGCCGCTGTTCTGATATTCTTTCTGTAAAATCTTTAAAAGCTTCCTGACTTTACTTTACTTACCATCCAAACCCACCGGGACTATTTTGTTGCACCGCAGCCTGCATGTATCCCTCCACCATATAAATGCTTTAGACCCAAAATCGAAAGGCTTGGCAACATCAGACCGCCCTGAATCCCCCTGTTTACACCTTAACCTCTTAAATGTCCGGATTTTTTTAATTCTGTGGATTTCTCCTGTAATGTTAGGCTGTCGCCTCGTTCTCTCGTTCTCTCGTTCTTAATAAATAACCAGCTAATGAACTAATCAATCAATCAATACGGTTTAATAATACGGTTTAATATGATCATATCATATATATGATTAATATTGTATTTTAATAAGAAGACATCCAGGCAACATCCGTCTTCAAAGACTTCATTAAGAGATAATTATGTTGTTTAGATAATGACTGTTATTAGGGACCCTGTTATGATAATACACTATGGGAGGAGCTTCAGTCACAGTCGGATAATTCGAAGAAAAAATATTGCATTTAATGAATTTGCATATTTTTACAGGCCCATTGAAAAGTTTGGACACCCCTGGCCTTGATCTGCAGCGAACTGTTTAAAAGGACAGCACAGTTACTTCAAACAGATTAGCCATAACATTAGTACCATCAGGTACCAACCTGAAGTAGAGAAAACATTGATTATTATTATAGTGTCTTCTGTCCAGAGGTGGATATATTAGGCAGTGGGTAAACAGTCAGTTCTTGAAGGTGATCTAGATAAATGCCTGGGTCATTATTTATATATATATATTATTTTATTTTATTTTTTTGTCGTTCAGTAACTTAGCAGTAATGATTCTCTTTAGAAGTGCGTCTCTGTAGAGGATGAGCCTTAGTTACACTTACATCAGCACTGTTATTTGACAGGCTTTGAAATAGAACTATATATACATGGTGTGTGTGTGTGTGTATGTGTGTGTGTGTATGTGTATGTGTATGTGTGTGTATGTGTGTGTGTGTGTGTGTGTGTGTGTGTGTGTGTGTGTGTGTGTGTGTGTGAACTGTGACATTTCTGCACTTATGAGCTCTGAATGAGGTTAATGGAAAACTACCACAGCACAGCTTGTTCTAGTATCTGTCATTCACTCACACACACACACACACACACACACACACACACATACACACATACACACACACTTACTTCTTATTGCTCAGATAAGGTCTGAAGGTGAGAGATCTTCAATTGGCCATCTCCGTCAGAGGAGACACAAACAAACCACTTCAGAGAGTGGACGAGAAACAGAAAAGAGAGAGAGAGAGAGAGAGAGAGAGATAAAGAGGGAGAAGCTGGAGGAGAGGCATGAGCTGAATGCGTTGGCAGTGGAGCGAAACTGCAGAAAGTTTAATGTCCTCCAGCTCAGACTGAAACTTTCTTAAAGCGACAGTTTGACCAAAATCAAATCATCATCAGCTCACAGTGAGAGCTAGCCAGGCTAAAGTACAGCTTCCAAACATGGTGGAGGTAGTTTCATCATCAACAACTCACAGTGAGAGCTAGCCAGGCTAAAGTACAGCTTCAAAACATGGTGGAGGTAGTTTCATCATCAGCTCACAGTGAGAGCTAGCCAGGCTAAAGTACAGCTTCCAAACATGGTGGAGGTAGTTTCATCATCAACAACTCACAGTGAGAGCTAGCCAGGCTAAAGTACAGCTTCAAAACATGGTGGAGGTAGTTTCATCATCAACAACTCACAGTGAGAGCTAGCCAGGCTAAAGTACAGCTTCCAAACATGGTGGAGGTAGTTTCATCATCAACAACTCACAGTGAGAGCTAGCCAGGCTAAAGTACAGCTTCAAAACATGGTGGAGGTAGTTTCATCATCAACAACTCACAGTGAGAGCTAGCCAGGCTAAAGTACAGCTTCAAAACATGGTGGAGGTAGTTTCATCATCAACAACTCACAGTGAGAGCTAGCCAGGCTAAAGTACAGCTTCAAAACATGGTGGAGGTAGTTTCATCATCAACAACTCACAGTGAGAGCTAGCCAGGCTAAAGTACAGCTTCAAAACATGGTGGAGGTAGTTTTATCATCAACAACTCACAGTGAGAGCTAGCCAGGCTAAAGTACAGCTTCAAACATGGTGGAGGTAGTTTCATCAGCAACAACTCACAGTGAGAGCTAGCCAGGCTAAAGTACAGCTTCAAAACATGGTGGAGGTAGTTTCATCATCAACAACTCACAGTGAGAGCTAGCCAGGCTAAAGTACAGCCTCCAAACATGGTGGAGGTAGTTTCATCATCAACAACTCACAGTGAGAGCTAGCCAGGCTAAAGTACAGCCTCCAAACATGGTGGAGGTAGTTTCATCATCAACAACTCACAGTGAGAGCTAGCCAGGCTAAAGTACAGCTTCAAAACATGGTGGAGGTAGTTTCACACACTGCTACTGTAACTAAGAAAGTTAAAAATGAGAGATCTCTATATCCTGTAGTGTAAGAGAAGAAATCTGGAGAAACTCGCTGTTGAATGCTGTTGAATTTGGTGGAGTAATAACTCTTGGCTTCTGAGAGTTAATCGTTTTACAGCCTGACCGCTGTGTCTGGACTCCTCACTTCTGTAATCCTTCACCGGTCTCTCCTTTCTTCTGATGCGTCTCTCGGAGGACGTATTGTATGTCCCCCTCAGCTGAAATGATAAATAATGGTCGTCAAGCTGTGAGCGCTGGCCAGTTGATGTGTGTCCAGCTCTGTGCAGCGGAGGGGAGCTTTCACTATCACAGAGCGCTGTGAAACGATCGCTACGGTGGTGAAGTGGAGCAGAATGGACTATCGCTCATCCACACATCTGCTGCTTTGCCAAGCATCTCCCCCCCTCCCACATTAAAGCCTCTGTTGTCCCTGTAGCTGCAGATAGCCTCAGTGCTGAGGAACACAGCAGTTAGCTTCATTGCCAGTGAGCAGGAGTCCTCTCCACCTAAAGTGATCGGATGAAGTGAGGAACATATGGAGTGGATGTCTCCACCCTCAGTCTTAAACTCATCCCTGCAGACTAATTCAGCTCAGGTGGTCTCAGAGGGTCTTTGATGGTCAGAGGTGGTCAAGAAGCAGCTTAGCTCATGACCAGCATGCTGCACATGCTCATTTGAGTTTGATAGAGTAGCTGTTCAAAGTTCAAAGTAGGTGTTTCTAATAAAGTGGCCAGTGAGAAGAAACAAAGGATTGGTGTTTCTAATAAAGTGGCCAGTAAGTAGAAATATACAAGAGGTGTTTCTAATAAAGTGGCCTATAAGTGGAAGCACGAGGTAGGTGTTTCTGATAAAGTGGCCAGTGAGCAGAAACCTCAAAGTAGGTGTTTCTGATAAAGTGGCCAGTGAGTGGAAGCTCAAGGTTGGTGTTTCTAATAAAGTGGCCAGTGAGCAGAAACAAAGGATTGGCGTTCCTAATAAAGTGGCCTATAAATGGAAGCACGAGGTAGGTGTTTCTGATAAAGTGGCCAGTGAGCAGAAACACAAGGTAGGGGTTTCTGATAAAGTGGCCAGTGAGCAGAAACACAAGGTAGGTGTTTCTGATAAAGTGGCCAGTGAGCAGAAACACAGGGTCAGTGTTTCTAATAAAGTGGCCAGTCAGCAGAAACCTCAAAGTAGGTGTTTCTGATAAAGTGGCCAGTAAGTGAAAGCTTGAGGTAGGTGGTAGGGGTTTCTGACAGATTGTCCTGGCTCAGTAGCGCCACCCCCTGCATTTCTAAGTAAATCCACAGTCTTAAGTTATCTGCCATTGCGATCTCAGACACGTTACACACCCTCTCTCTCTCTCTCTCTCTCTCTCTCTCTCTCTCTCTCTCTCTCTCGCACACTCACACTCACACACACACACACACACACACACACAGCTTCTCTATGGGAATTATATCACCTACGGCCTTTCTGACAAGGGCCCGGCTTCTAAAGCCTCTCGCCGCCTCGGCTAAATATAAATTGATTTTTTTCTCCGCCCTCTTCTCGTGTCATAAGGATTGCTGGCTAAACCTAATATATCTGCGCTCTACCCAGAGAGGGACGATGTGTATCGAATTCACAGCAAGGCTTCTTTCGGCTTTTACAATTACCCTCCAACCCCCCGCAATCCAATCCTCACCTGGTTCAATCTCTTAAAGGTGATTGTAGCCCAGCTTATGCGGTTGCATAGGCAGGCCCTCACTACACCCACTCCACTCTTCTCAAGCTGGAGCGGAGGAACGTCAGCACTTTCCGCCTGGAAACGCAGCATGCATGGATTTACTCTCTCTCTCTCTCTCTCTCTCTCTCTCTCTCTCTCTCTCTCTCTCTCTCTCTCTCTCTCTCTCTCTCTCTCTCTCTCTCTCTCTTTTAAAGATTATCCCCACCTTCTCGCTCTTGTGCTCTCGTCCCGTCGACTCCTTTTATTCTGCGTGGCTCTCCTGACGAGGCACTTTACGGAGCGAAATCCCCCACCTTAAAGCTCCTAACAGCTCCTAAACGGGTCCCTGGCCAGCAGCGCTCACTGTTTTAGAACAATCCAGCCTGTGCTGTGTTGTGCTCTGTGTTTGTGTTTGACAGTCCTGACACTTTAAAGGAGGTTTGAGGAGTTTGAAGCCGCAGATTTCCGTACCGTGAGAGCAGCTCTGGTCTGAAAAGAGTTTGCCTTATGGCGCTGCAGCTAAACACGTTGCAAGAGGAGATGCGTTTAGTGGTGTCTCCGGGTCTGGGTCTAACATCGTTGATAGAAAGCCAGTGAGGGCAAAAGAGCTCCCGGAGAATCACATAGAAGGTCTAGTCCCTGTAGAGATGTAGTCCTGCCAATAGAATAGGACTCTCTGGAGCGGATAATATACATGACCCTATCGGCACCATGCTGCCTAATAATGCCAGGCGTGGGCTATTAGAGTGGTATAAAGACCCCCAGCATTGAGAAGTTGTGGAGCAGTGGAACTGACTGTGTTCTCTGGAATGATGGATGGTGGAGCTCCATCCTATACTACTAACCCTCTTGTTGCTGTATGCGATCAAATCATCATGACAAGCCTTTAGTCTCTTTAGTACAATAGAGTAGAGACAGTTACTCCAACAAAAGCAGGATAAAAGAATGATAAACAATGAATGAGCAGGTGTCCAAATACTTTTGTCCATATTATGTATTCATCTACATAGACTGAAGCATGGACACAACAGTGCTCCCCAGTTAGACTTCTCAGTAAATCACTGATATTAGAATAAACTACAGAAAGTGGAGGTGGAGGTTCTCCATCACTGTGTTCATCATTAGAACATCTCCAAAGTTCTCCTCTCTCATGGAGTCTAGTATTATTTAGAGTTCTCCTCAGATCAACACCTGGTTTGGTGGTAAATCAGGGCTTAATGATGGTAAATCAGGTGAGCTGCTGCTGCTGCTGATGGAGTTGAACACATCCTCCATGCTGTGCTGGCTGGACTGGGGGGCGTCCAGGAGAACCCTGGAGGAACCGAGCTCTGTTAACACAGTTAGCACAGTGCTAATCGGTGGGCTTTATGTTTAATATGGCTGCATTAGCCTCCAGACACATTGCAACTGACTGACTGGGATGCCTGGAGTTACTGGGAAAAGGGGCTGAACTCTTGCTTTATCCGGCAGTGATGGGAGTGTGTGACTGCCCGCAGCAGACCCGTGCGGACCCCTCGCTTGTGTATAACGGTTTATTTTGGGAAAGCAGGCTAATGCAGCACATCTTTTTATTATGCAGAGAGTGTGTACACACACTTAGTGATGCAAATTAATTTCTTAATCTTTACATGCATGATTGCAGCCCACGTCTTAAGAAGCAGCAAAATGTGTGTGTGTGTGTGTGTGTGTGTGTGTGTGTGTGTGTGTGTGTATGTGTGTGTGTATGTGTGTGTGTATGTGTGTGTGTATGTGTATGTGTATGTGTATGTGTATGTGTGTGTGTGTGTGTGTGTGTGTGTGTGTGTGTGTGTGTGTGTGTGTGTTTTTCCGCATTTTTGTGTGCAATTTGATGGAAGTCAGAGAAAAACAGGACTAGGAAGGTCACATATGGATGCTCATATTTTGTGACTGGCAGACAGAATCTGCGTATCTCCAGAACAGCAGTTTTACAGGAGGAGGAAAAAACCTGCTTAAGGTTCAATGGAATTCAATGGAATAAGAGTTTATTTCAGGTCATTTTGGAGCATTTTTACTGGTCCACTCATCATGAAACTCCTGTATAATATAAAGGGCAGCTGCCAGATTCACATGTAAAATATTTAATATAATATCTCTCATATAAGATATACGGTTTTACCTGATTAACAAGATGTTGCTATTAAATGTGCTTTTTAAACATTTGTTTTGCATAATTTGAGTAGCTTCAGTTCATAATAAAAAGAAATATATATATATATATATATCACTCTCTATATATGAACTGCATCACTCCACTGAGTGATACAGTATTAAAGCATTCTTAGATTTTTGTTTCTTTAATTTGTAAAAACTGAGGAATAAAAGCAGTTAAACACTCAAACCCGTGTGTTATCATGAAAAACGTCACAGGAGTGAGAATATACGGCACCGGCAACCAAATCCCAGCCATGGTGTTGTTCGTGATAACACACACACAACCTTGAGTGTTTTATTGCTAATACATATTTTTTTTGCTGTCACACCAAAACCTTGTATCTCCATTTGTTTTTTTGTTTTTTTTACTGTTTTTCACTTTTCTCCATAATGTGAATTTTATATTGTATCAGAATTTCATGATGAATCTTTTTACATTGACTTCCATTGAAAAAGTTAGGAGGGTTTCCTGTGACTACATACTTATGTATGTGTGTGTGTATATATATATATATATATATGTATATATATATATATATATATAAAATCACAATGGACAGATTTTCTCATATATATATGGTGGCATGCAAGAATCGGTGCAGCCCTTGTTATGATTTCTGTACTGTGAGCAGAAGATGATCTGATCTCCAAAAGCCTCTAAACTAAAACATTCTTCTGAACATTTTAAGCGAAATATGTGTTTATAGTGGAAAGAAGGAAAAAGGAAAGAAGCACCCTGCAGAAGTTTGGATAGTTGCCCCGTCCCAAGAGATTTGAGCTCATTATTATCAGGGACTCAGGCCTTATTTAGCGTATTAGGACAATGCCAAGTTCACAGTCATCGTTAGAAAAGCTCGGTTGTGTCGTCTTTAACTTTACTTCGTGTAACTATTCAGTTTACTATACCGTAACAGATCTTTCCACCAGGAGTACCCAAACTTTTGCATGCCTCTGTGTTGCAGTGTAATTCTGTATCTTGTCTAACTGTAGATAGTAATGCTGGGTTTAAGGCTGGCCTTGAGATTGAGCTGAAACATCTGTCAGGGAGCTGCTGGTGTAGTCCTCTCTCCTCCTGCAGCAGTTTAATATTTAAACTCCGACATTTGACTCAGTCGGCCGCCGCCCTGCGCCAGCTTCATCCTTCTCACATTTGCGTTACATCTGATCTCGCCATGCTCCGAGTCGCCGTGCTCTCAGCACTGGGCTGTATTCAAATGCTTAAGCACTTCTGGTGGCTTTGACACCTTTTTAAAACCTCAGTCAGAAGTAATCTCAGCTGCAGCGTCTGAACATGTGGACGTGTGTGCCGGCGTCCTTTCAGAGGAATTAACAGAAACTCCTTATGTGGTACAGAGCTAGTGCTGTACTGCTGATAGCATAGTATTATTATGGAGATGCTTATGATGATTATTATAACATAGAGGTACTTGCAGATGAACTTTACAAATGGGACACTATAGATGTTTATATACAGCTCTGGAAAAAATGAAGACCACTTAATAATAATAATAATAATAATAATAAAACTAATATATATATATATATATATATATATATATATATTTTTTTTTTTTATATATATTTAAATTTGCATCTCTATGTGTGCGGAAGATGTTTTATTCCAGGTGTTTCATCAAACAGAGCTGATTTAGCCGAATTTACAGACTATGAATGGCATAAAGTCCCAACAGCAATGTGAAAGACTAGTGGAGCTGTGATTGGCCATCGAGGTTTTTTTTTTTGCATGAGAATTTATTTGCATTATAATTTTTATAATCATTTCTTTGGATTATTTTAGCAGGTGTTTTTGAGCAGTTGTCATTTCTGCAAATAAATAGATAAATAAGTAACTAAATGCTCTAAATAGCAAATATTTTAATTTGGAATTTAGGGGAAATGTTGTCCATGGTTTATGAAATACAATGCAAATATTAATTTCTCTAAACACACTGCCTATAAACAGTAAAACCAGAGAAACTGATCATGTAGGGTGGTCATGTTAATGTTTTCCGGAGCTGTATGTTAAGGATTGTTATTACGTCTACACTGACATCTCGATTTTACTGTATGTTTTTTTCATTGGCCTTTATATCAGAAATACCTACCATGTGGCTCAGCTGTCTAACGCGCTACCGCTATTGCCCGGGGGGGTGGGGGGGTGTGGTTCTGAGCCATGCCGCTTTGCAGCAGCCGGAGTCTGAGAGAGCACAATTGGCCGGCACGGGCATCTGTTAGCAGATGCGGTGGAGCTGGGGACCCGGCGCTGTCCTCTGAGCGCGTCAGCTGCCTGGCGACGTGTGCATTGCTGGTGCTAGGGTGAGTTACG
>NC_132902.1:26178784-26180791 GCF_030463535.1 Salminus brasiliensis
ATGAAACTACCTCCACCATGTTTGGAAGCTGTACTTTAGCCTGGCTCAGCTCTCACTGTGAATTGTTGATGATAAAACTACCTCCACCATGTTTGGAAGCTGTACTTTAGCCTGGCTAGCTCTCACTGTGAGCTGTTGATGATGAAACATACCTCCACCATGTTTGGAAGCTGTACTTTAGCCTGGCTAGCTCTCACTGTGAGCTGTTGATGATGACAACCTACCTCCACCATGATTTGAAGCTGTACTTTAGCCTGGCTAGCTCTCACTGTGAATTGTTGATGATGAAACTTACCTCCACCATGTTTGGAAGCTGTACTTTAGCCTGGCTAGCTCTCACTGTGAGTTGTTGTTGATGAAACTACCTATCACCATGTTTGAAGCTGTACTTTAGCCTGGCTAGCTCTCACTGTGAGCTGTTGATGATGAAACTACCTCCACCATGTTTGGAAGCTGTACTTTAGCCTGGCTAGCTCTCACTGTGAGTTGTTGATGATGAAACTACCTCCACCATGTTTGGAAGCTGTACTTTAGCCTGGCTAGCTCTCACTGTGAATTGTTGATGATAAAACTACCTCCACCATGTTTGGAAGCTGTACTTCAGCCTGGCTAGCTCTCACTGTGAATTGTTGATGATAAAACTACCTCCACCATGTTTGGAAGCTGTACTTTAGCCTGGCTAGCTCTCACTGTGAGTTGTTGATGATGAAACTACCTCCACCATGTTTGGAAGCTGTACTTTAGCCTGGCTAGCTCTCACTGTGAATTGTTGATGATAAAACTACCTCCACCATGTTTGGAAGCTGTACTTTAGCCTGGCTAGCTCTCACTGTGAATTGTTGATGATAAAACACTACCCTCCACCATGTTGTGAAGCTGTACTTCAGCCTGGGCTAGCTCTCACTGTGAGTTGTTGATGATGAAACTACCTCCACCATGTTTGGAAGCTGTACTTTAGCCTGGCTAGCTCTCACTGTGAATTGTTGATGATGAAAACTACCTCCACCATGTTTGGAAGCTGTACTTCAGCCTGGCTAGCTCTCACTGTGAGTTGCTGATGAAACTACCTCCACCATGTTTGAAGCTGAAGCTGGCTAGCTCTCACTGTGCAGTTGTTGATTAACTATAATCCCTAACAGACTTGATTATACTGTGTGTTGGAGACAGACGACTGTGTGCCCCATATGCAGTGTGTTTACGACACTGATTGGTGCGACGCCCAACAATCAGCAGCTCATTATTTCAGTGAAATGAGTCTCATCAATGTGAACCAAAGCAGCTGCAGAAACAGGGAGAAGCAGCTTCGTCTCTCTGATTTGCTCATTCGTTTAATTCATCTGCACTAGATAAGAATAACGACCCTAACTACAGCAGAACCATCTTATGAAGCTATATTTACAAGGTCCAGATCCAAGGTCGCTTAATTGGCATGACTGTGAAGAGGACAGTATTGCTAAAGCGGCATTAACGCTAGAAGAGTAAAGAGTAAAGATACAGGGTTCTATGCTGAACATGCTGCAGTGATTACCCATTTATTCTGCTCTTGTTTTTATTATTTACTGTACACTACATGTGAAATGACTAAATAATAACAAAACAGAAGTATTATTATTAATAATAGTATCAACAGCAGTAGTAATAATAATCATTTATAAAGTTGCTTTCACAAGGTTGTGAGGACCAAAATGCAATATTAATGCTAATTTTCATGTAGTATAGTAAAATGCTACAGAATGTATTCTAGTTCAAAAGTATCAAATTTATTGTATGAAAATCTGACCGTTGCATCTTTTATTATATGTATTTTTGTCCGTTTACTCTATATTTTACTATATTTCTTTACTACACCTATATTTACTCTATAGTTTACTATATAGTCTGTGATTGCATGTATCGTGATATATATATATATATATATACAGTGAGTCCAAGAAGTATTTGATCCCTTGCTGATTTTCTTTGTTTGCCCACTAATAAAGACACTATCCTTCTGCACTTTAATGGTAA